>NW_017307081.1:690126-703548 GCF_000935625.1 Nanorana parkeri
GGGGGGGTGCCGCGAACGAGCACATATAGGCGATCGGCGGGCTATGGACCCGCCGATCGCCTATATGTGAAACACCCGGTAACGGGTGTGTGCATTTAGCGGGTCTTTTCTGCCCGTGCGTGCCCGCTAGGGGGCGCGCGCGAGCAGAAAAAAATTGCCGTCTGGAGACGGCAACCCGCAGATGCTGCAGTGCCGTCCGTCCGTTTTTTTACTACGGGCGGACGGCAAGAGGTTAAAATGCTTTTGATCGCTAATGAAAACACTCACCTCTCCGCCGGCTTCCAGGAGTCCCGTTGGAGATACGGTGACATCACGAACATCGACGTCACCGGACTCCTCCACCCTTCCCCAAGTGGCTCCGTTGGCTAACGAAGGGAAAGGAATCCGGTGACGTCGATGTCCGTGACGTCACCAGACTCCTCCCTCCTTCCCTTCGTTAACCGACGGAGCCACTTGGGCCGGTGAGTTTGCCCAAGAAACTTTATTCACGAGCGCCAGCCAAGGCATTGGCCTATACACATACAGCACAGCAATGAAGTAATAAAATGAACTAGGATCACAGTAATCCAACATGTTATTAATCTCAGGTGCCCCACTCAATATGGATGCCGCTTGAGTGGGGCAACTCAGAATAATAACGTGCTGGATTAGTGTGATCCTAGTTCATTTTATTACTTCATTGCTGCTGCTGTATGTATATAGGCCAATGTAGTAGGATCTGTATGTGTGTTATAATTAATCGAAATTAATCGATTCAATTTTTTTTCGATTAATCGAACACGAAAATTTTAATCAGTAACAGCCCTACTATTTTTTGTGGGAAATTAAGGGGTACAGGCCAGTCCCATGTCCCAGATTAAACCTGCACTGGTTATAAAATCAGCAGCAAAAGAGATGGAATCTGGTCAAAATGCAGGTGCAGACCCACCATGAGAGGGCTCTGGTTGCAGCACCCACATGCAGTTGCAGCACAAAAAGGGAATAACAATTTGCTAGCTGGAAAGACAAATGTCTGTCCAACAAATGCAGTGACCCAGCCAGCTGTCATACTTCAAGATGATTCTGGTACACCAGCTGACCCGTGGAAGGCTGTGCAGTGTGCGCTAGAAAAAATTACCACGGGGGACAGTGTTAAAGCTTGTCTGGCACTGTTTAAAGAGATTGTCTTGAAAGGGGATGCCCGACACTGACTGGATGGATGTGCTGGCATGCTGGCACCTCTTCTGACCACAAATATATGACTTGGCCCTGGAACAGAATCGGCATGTGACTACATGGTGTTGAAGGCTGAAATATTGTCCAGGCTTTGAGGGTTACTTCTACCCTGTGGTTGAGCTGTGTCGATTCCTGGTGTTTTGACAAGGCTAAACCTACCTGTGCATGGCTGTATACCCTGATGCACCTGTTTCAAGAGTGGCTTGAGCCTGAGGTGCTGGCCCCCACTAGGATTGTAAAGCAGGTTGCCTTGGACCATTTTGTGTGTGGTCTTCCAAAGTAACTAAGCATTTCATCAAGGGACTGGCCCCGATTGAACCCCAGTCCTTAGATGAGATGGCTGCTGCAGTAAAATGATACAACTGCATAGGATTCTTAGGAGTGTCTTGATCAACAAAAGAGCCACTCCATAGCAAGGAAGTGCAACATAAAACAGCCGCAAAATGCACCTCTCGCCGTCCCAAGAACTGGCAGTTTGATAGTGCCCAAAGTGGGATGGGGTATATGTGGCATGTAATGCTAACATTTTAAATCCTCACAAGTGTGTAGTGTGGGTAATGGAAAATAGTAGGGATGCACCGATACTTTTTGAGTACCAGTGCCCATACTTGACATTTTCATGCAAACTACCAGGGTTGCAGCTGGGACATGGCTCTGGCGCTCCACCACTGTCTTGAAATCATTAGTCTGTATTGTGTTAGGAAAACTGTCACATGACCAGGGCCGGACTGGGACTAAAAATAGGCCCGGGCATTTTAGACTGAGCAGCCCAATCACGTGACCACCGACAGGCCCCACCCCTCACTTCAGGGGGCGGAGCCAAACACAGAAGCACAATCGAGGGGCAGGGCCGGCCACTAGTAAGTACAGGAGGGCTACAGCTGACACACAAGCCTTGCTACAACCAATACACAAGCCTTGCAACAATGTAGGAAGCTTGCTATAGAGAATATCTGTAAAAAATAAGTCAAGGCAACTGGACTCGCTGTATTTTACTTGAAGATGTTTCACTAGTCATCCAACCAGCTTTCTCAATTCAGAAATTTCTGAATTGAGAAAGCTGGTTGGATGGCCAGTGAAACGTCTTCAAGAAAAATCCAGAAAGTCCAGTTGCCTTGACTTATTTTTTACAGCTATACCATGTGACCTGGATGAATGAGAACCTTCACAGACATATTGCTATAGCGAATCGGATCTCACTGGCCTCCAACCCCCATGGCATTCTCTGCACTAAAGTAGCTAACACTCTAATGTCCCCCGCACAGTCACACACTATTATTATACATTTATAAACCTCTGACATATACCGCAGTGCTGTACAGAGAGGTCACATCAGTCTCTGTACAGAGGAGCATACACTCTAATGCAGAATAATACCATCAGCTATAGAGGACTAAAAATTCCTGCAATACATTATACAGCAATGCAGAATAATAGTATATGAATTTGGTACATACTCGGTGCTGTCGCTCTGCTCCGGGGTACCAGCCTGAAGTCTCTGGCAAAGGGTCTCAGGAGGGAAAGATAGTCAGCCGGTGGAAGCCCTGTAAGAAGGCACCGCGGGGTTCCCCAGAAGGCTGCTGCGCGGGACCTAACACAGACTAATCAATGCAGAAGTCAGTGGTGTAATGCAGAGTACAGAAGTCGCCAGTGGTGTATTCTGGTTTGGGGCTGCCCTAGGCAAGACAAAACTCGGGCGCCCCCACACACTAAATTTACCCCACTCGGCTGTGGTCTCAGGTGGGCTCTGCAGGGTCTGTGGTGGGTTCTGCGGAGACCCGGTTGATGATTTTTACAGATCCTGCACAGCCCCCTGAAACCCTGCAGTCTCAGGGGGTTGTGCAGGATCTGTGGTGGGCTCTGCCCACCATAGACATCGCAAAGCTCACCACAGATCCTGTAAAGCCCCCTTGAGAGCCAGCAAAGCCCCAACAGATCCTGCAGGATCTGTGGTGGGCTTTGCAGGCTGCAGAGCCACCTATGGATCCTGCAAAGCCCCCAATACCTGGCAAAGCCCCCCACAGATCCTGCAGCATCTCAGGGGGGCTCTGCAGGATCTGTGGTGGGCTGTGCAGACTGCAGAGCCCCCTTCGGATCCTGCAGAGCCCACCAAAGGGTATTGCATAGCACACCTGAGGCTCTGCCAGCACAGTCCTCTTACCTTGCACGGCCTGACCTCTTTGGAAAACGGCCTCCTCATCCTCGGCACCTGACGTGGCCTCCTTGTCATCTTCGCCGCCCAACTGGAGCTTCGGCCCCGCCTCCTCCGTCAGTGTCTCTGCCCCGCCGCCTCTTCGGTCTCGGGGGCCACTCGACAAATTTCTTTCTCTCATGGGGGCCGCTTGCCACCTTTCATACTTTAAAATAAAATGTAACTATATCCAGTTTAAGTACTACAGACACCAATATACTCACAATAAGGCCCCTTTCATATCTGTAGGTTAAGGTGTGATTAGGGATTCCTGCGTCAGAAACTTACGTTTTACTGCAGCAGAAATCCCTAATCTGGTGTTTACAAGGGACAGCTGCCACCTATTCAAGTTAATGATCAGGTGACAGCAGCTCCATGTAAATGCCTGCACACCGCATGTAATGGAATGTCATATGATTACATGCGGTTAGAAAACACTTTCCCTGGATGCACAATCATTGCGTCCAGGGAGAATGTTAACATATCACGTATCTTTACATGCGGTGTGCAGGTGTTTACATGCAACTGATGTCACCTGATCATTAACTTAGGTGGCCAGCTTAGGACAGCTGCCATTTGTAAATGCCAATTTAGGGATTTCTGTTGCAGGAAAACGCAAGTTCCTGACGCAGAAATCCCTAATTGCACCTAAATAGAGGTGTGATCGTAGCCTAATACACTTCTACCCCCCCCACATAAAAAAAATACAACCCCTGTACATATATATATACACACACAACCCCAGTACGTGTCCCACCCCCCCCAGATCTTAACAATCATTTCTTCACAATCCTTTCGGCCAGCGTTCACTGAAAGAGGGCTGGCCGAAAGGATCGGAGTGTCGGCGCAGATTCAGCTACCTGGTCTGCATCCGACAGAGATGTAGACCATGTCCGCAGCTGCGATCCCTCCTGTCAGCTCTCTCTCTCCCGGCCGCTACAGCTACAGAATGGCTGGGAGGAGCGGTTACCTACAGGACGGGTGGGGACCTCAGCACTGCCTGCCACGATCCCCTCCGCAGCTCATCTGACGGCACCTTCTCCCTGCACCCTTCGGCGGCCAGCAGCTTCGGGCATATGGGCCGGGACGGGCCGAACACAATAAGCCTAATGTTCGGCCCGTCTCGGCCCCTATGCTGAAGCTGCTGGCCGCCGAAGGGTGCGGGGGAAGGGAGATGCCGGAAAATTGGCCCTGCCGGCTGCCAATGTAAAAAAACTATTCGCACTGACCGCCAATGTAACGAACGTGTTCACAATGACCGCCAATGTAACAAACACATACACCATACACATGCTTAAACTTACCTTTTTCTTGCAGTCTTCAGGCACTTTTTTTCTTTTTCTTAGCAGGGGAGGGGGCGACATTGATGTACGTATCAATTAGCAGCGATATTTACATATGAATGGGCTGCGGTAATTTGCATATCAATAAGCCGCGGCCCCATTCATATGTAAATATGTCTGTCTGGACAGGAACAGCACTAGCAGAGAGAGAGTAGAGAGAGCTGGGTGAGGATGTGTTTTCTGGCCTCCCCCACCAGCGCCCTCTAGTGTCTCCTGTGCGGTAGTGCCGGCTCTCCTCAGAGCCAGCCTTCGGGCATAGCGGACCGGCCCGAACACAATCAGGTTGATGGTGTTCGGCCCGGCCCGGCCCACCGGGCAAGTGCCCGGTTTGCCCTATGGCCAGTCCGGCCCAGCACATGACAATAAACAAAAATGTATCAGTACTTGTACTTGTAAGTACTTGGGCAAGTATCAGTACTTGTACTTGCTAAAATGGTATCGGTGCATCCCTTTATTTATAAAAACAAAATCATACATTAAAACAGAGATGTACAAATACCAGGTGCTCCGTGTGCTCCTTACAAATGACAAATGACAGCTGCCTTCTAACTTTTGAATTTTTCTCTAGTCTAGTTTTGGAGCTAGAAAAGTATCGGTACATGTACTTGTACTTGTACCGAGTATCGGTGTGTCCCTAGAAAATAGGTTGTCTCACTCCTCACCTTTGGGAGTGCCATTACCTTTCTACAAATTGACAAGCGGAAGGCTAAATGCTAAAAAGATAGTTTTATAAAATTGCTAATTTTTTAAAAAAGTTTGTGACCAAAAACATTGTAGTTTATTTTTTTAAAACTTATAGATTACGAGGAAAGCCAGCTATTGCTTTTCAATATTGACAGAGCAACCAGCTATTAGTCTTATTGTGCTGACTTTTAAGTCTTAGAGGTGCATAATTCCTAACAGCTGGTAAGATTCTGCTCCAAATTAATTTGGCCAGAATGATTTTTAAACATCATCGTCATCACTTAGTCATGAGATGAATCCATAAACATATTCATGCTTTTATTGTTCTTACTCTTTGTAATAGTTCAATTTAAGTATCAACAAGATAAGCTTTTAAAAGCAGAGTATTCACAGCCATACTGTTCAGCAGCAGCAGCAGGTTCATGTCAGTGGACAGCAAGAGAAACCAGTATACCCACAGCAATGGCAATGTCGGTGAAATCAAGTGGTCTTTGTACACAGTAGCAGCAGGTCCAGTAGACAGCAATTACCATCATCTGAATGAAGATTAAGGGGCATATACATAACCTTAATAAAAATGTCAGAGGGAGTCGTCTGACTCCATATGGATTCTTTTTGGATTTTGTAGCTACTACTCACTGCGTTTTACATATACTTTGTCTGCTAATGATGTAAGGATAGAAAACAGATTTCCTGCTTATTTTCAGTTTATTTCCATGGCTATGTACTGACGTGTGACTCTAGAGCCCAAACTGTTTGTTCTACTTTTGGATAGAGTGGGTAGGTGTTGGAACTGATGTAAGGTTTTATTGGTGTCTGTACCCCTGCTAAGATTTATTCTCTATTTGTCCTGGTGATCACTGTCACTAGGAATGAAAGAAAGGGAAAATCCAATATTTTGAGCTGTTGTCAGAACAGGAATAGAAGGTAAGTCTTCCAGTGAGTACACCTGTTCCAGCAAAAAAATTTCAAGGACCTGTGTCAGTAGCCTTTAGACTTGTGTAAATGACATCAGTATGACATCCGCTTGAGAGGCTTCTGAGGTTGTTCAGAGTTAATTGGCAGCTGTATCTGAACTGTAGCTGACCTCCATTTGACTTGCTGCAAGCAGGTTTTGCATTCCTATAAAAAACCTTGACAGGGGTTTTAACCATTCCTTACTCAATCCAGAATGAAATATACTAAATACAAAATATACTTTAATAAGAGCTCAATAACTCACTTTCTAAAAACAGTAGAGTTGTGTATAAACTTTTTAAAAATAATTTAATATTACACATGCATTAAAAAAAAAACAAAAAAAAAAACTATTTGTTTGCAACATATACTGCTTTTTAAATTATAGCCCCACGTACAAGCCCGTGAGCATGTAAAGCAATAAAACGGAAACCCTCTATCTTTGACCAATTACATGTTGTTCCATCCAATCTTTATATAATGATCTTCATTGAGGAAGGCAGCTATCCAAATCCAACAGGGAAATCTTCAAATACATATAAAAAGAACACAGAGGACAGCACCCTCGCCTCATGAAGCACATTTATTTAGATAAATACATAGAAATGATAAAAAATACTCACAAACCAAAGTTGACCATAGCCATATAAGATAGTGTCGACTGCTGAAATGCTCAAGATACCACAAAAGAGCTTCAACTTCTGGACCAGTCAGCTAATGTTACTAGAGAATTGATACGTTTCTAGGGTGTGTCTCCCCTCACTAGCGTTCATAATTGCAGACTCTGAGTACAGAATATAAATGACCCCATAGTCAATCAGCTATTGCTTACTCACGTGGCTTTGCGCACAGTCCTAGATTGGCTCTCGGAAGTGCTCTTGCGACTTGCCAGATGCCACTTGCTAAATGCTATCAGCATCCGGGAGCACTATGGCAACCAGCACCGCTTCCTATTGGGCTATTGTTATTCCATTCACATAAGAGGAAACTTTACACATCGTCGCTCCTAAACACAATGCTCCTAATTCATAGAAAAGGCTTAAGTATACAGAGGGAGGTAATTGTTTCACAATTTATAAATTGATTAATCTGAAAGCTGTCTCTATTAGTGCCCGCTGCCTCTCTTTTCCTTTGCCACATATATGAACACATTCCATAATTCAGGCACCATATTTGCAATTGCTTATTTGACCAAAATGGCTCCTCATTATATCTAGAAGTCTTGGGGGCCTTACTCTAGTGGGCACAGTCATATTCTTTAGATGCCGAGGTTTCCTGAAGATAACGCTAGGTTTAGCCGGTGGAGATAATTTCAGGATCAGGTCCTCCTCTTAGATCCTCCAATTTTTTTAAGGGTCTTGCATATCATAGGGGCACTATTATTGTACTATGTACAAAACTGGCGTCATATACATTTTGAGGACTGCATCTCAACTTTCTTTTCTTGGATGACTCTGTGTTTTTACAATATATTCCCTATGGTGACCTGATTGTACCCTTTCTCTAGAAATTTTTGTTTAAGAACACAGTCTTTTTCATCCCAAGTTTATGGTTCCATGGTGGAACCCAAGTTTAATACGTTTTCTAACCATTTAAATTACAACGGAAGCCTAAGCAGATCATGGCACCCTACTCACCACCCAATAATAACTGAGGAAACCCACAGTTAAGCCCTCTCAAACTCCCCAAGTCTTTAGCCCCAGACTACTTGGGTCTCGTCCTGCAGTTCAGACTGGCCTCAGCCTAGGCATGCCCCCTTTTATAGAATGCCTACCATGCAAGCTATGAAACTCTGCATGGTCAGACCTCATTTCCACTTGCAACCCTGAGAGGGTACCAAATTCCCCTTGCGAGGTGTCCCAATCCACAAAAAGGCCCTTACAACATGAGGAATCAGACCAGCAAAGAAAAACAGACCACAATTAAGTTTTTTTCCTCCTGCTTGAATTTACTAAATGAGAGGCAGTTCCTGCAACCCATTCTTTTACATGAATGGCTCTCACTTTTCAAATCTCCTTCAAATCTCCTGCTGGCCTTTTCCCACCCACCAGCTCTCTCTGCCCTCCCCCTCCCTCTTCTTTTTAGCTATTCCCTACTAGCTCCTTGGCTGCACCATCTTGCCACCTCATTGTGGAGTGTCTGTGCCCCCAACTGCCTGAAAGAAGGATGGCACTTGCTGTCAGGATCCCTGACCTTAATACCCTTTGTGCTGATGCCAGCACTCTATGCTCAGTAAGCTGTGCATCCAAATCAGAATGCAAATTACTGATGGATTTATATGTGAAAACCTACATTTTGATACCGAGAGAGTTCTGCCATCAGTCCTCTTTTAGTTTACCATCACTTATTTAATTTTTTTAATTATTATCATTAATATTATTATTATTATTATCATTGTATTTTTAATTTTTATGTGTATTATGTGAATATTAATAAAACTCAATCATTCAATGCACTATAAATCATGATAGTATAATATAATCGCTTTGTTTTTAAAAAATATGATAATCAAATACCTTGTTTTTTTACTTTTATAAAGCAGTCACATGCCCGCTTTGTTCCAGGATGGGGGCAGAGACTTGTGATGACGATCAGCAACCTCCTCCAGCGTTATGACAGAAAAGAGCTTTTTTGCTCCATGGGAACGGTTGTATATAGCAGGACTGCACAGGGGCATGTCTCCATTGATGGGCAAGCAGTTTTTCTCTATTGTCTAACATCCGTGTCAACAGGGGAATACATTCCATAGGGGTCCTTGTAGGGTGTGTCAGGAAGAGCAGGGTTGGGAAGGGGGCTTGTCTTTACTGATGGGCAGGGGGCATGTCTCAATTGCCTAATGTCAGCAAGGAAGTATGTTCCCTTTCTTCATTCAGAAATGGTATAATACTGAAGATTAGCCGCCACTGGAATTGAAAGTAATGAGTTTGAAGTTATTTGTCATTTTGCAGTGGCTGGTAGCCAAGTAAAACTGAAGAAAATTGAAAAGCAAAATTAAACATTCAGCAACAGAACCAAGCATAAGTGCTTTGTCTTGACATGTATTTATCAAATTGTGTAATTCACAGTGCCTCAGTTGACAGAATCTTTCTGTATTCCACATCATCCATCAATGCATTCTTATCTGCAGTGGTTCTTCTCAAACCTGTATGTGGATTCATGATTAGTACAGGTTTTTGGGGGATTTTCTGCCAAGAACTCTAGTAGTCTACAGATCATTTTCACCCATAAAGCTTCAAGTTTATGTGGTTGCTGGTAACTTAAATCAGTATTGCCTTTTTAAACCTCCTGAGGTCTTCAGCATCATAATATCCCCACCAAAATGTACAGTTCTATTCAACTAATTAAAAGGTTATTAAAGCCTCGTATGTTTTTGCATATATCTTCTGCTAGCAAGCAGAAGATATATGCAAAAACATAAAAAAAAACTTTTCAAAATGGTTAAAACTTAACTGTGTCTCCGCCACGCTCTCCCGTCCGTACATCTGAAGATGCTGTTAAAAGAAGAGGGGATGCTGCACCCTGGTAAACATGGCCCTACCCCAACTTTTTGAGATGTGTTGCTTCCATCAATTTTAAAATTACTTTATTTTTTTTTCTAAAAATTGTACATTTTCTCAGTTTAGACATTTGATATGTTTTCTATTTTGTATTGTAAATAAAATATGGGTTTATGAGATTTTCAAATCATTGCATTCTGTTTTTATGTAGATTTTAGACAGCGTCTCAACTTTTTGGAATTGGGATTGTATGTTTTGATGCTTAAATTACCTGAAAAGAGTCCTTTTTTCAAACTGAAATGAATCAGATTGGGGTGATGCTGCTGTTTGTAACCCAAGCTAATTGTAAAATGAAAAAAATCAGTTTAAAAGCTAAAAATCCGCTGCCAGTGTACACTGTCGCTGAGATTGTCTGTGAAAATCGTACTGTTCTGTAACACCACATGTAATTTTAAGGCATCTCCCAAGCATGTTATTTAAAGGATTTGTGTATTATCAGTGTGACCCCCTAAGCTGTATGAAAAGATCCTCTCCAAGCTGTACAGTATGTTTTGAAAACTATTTTGCATTGGTACATATTTCCCATGGCAGTGCCCAGTTTACAATGCTTTTTTTAAACAGGAGTTTACATTTAATTCTCAATATGGCCAAAATGTAATAACATGATTTGTCCACCATAGACTTCAATTAAATTCAATGCTAAATTCAGGTTCGCTGAACCCTTCAACCCTTGGTGAATTAAACCTGGAGAGATTTGCAGATTCACCTATGCCTAGACCTTAAGACAGCTTGATAAACAGCTAGCCTTTATGGTGTGACATGCCTCACATTAATAATGCATGTTTTTCTGGTGGTGATGGGGGTCAATGTTTTAAAGTAGAACTCCAGGAATGTAAAACGTTAACCATTTCAGTGGGGGTACCCCTGCACTGCAAGTGTTAACTGCTTTTCTAGGGGCAGGAATACGGAAGATGTACTCATCTGATCCTCGGTCCTGCAGCAGTCCCCAGTGAATGCATTAGATGGGATGACGTCAGCGGGGCTTAGACTGCTGGAGCCCGGGAAACAAAGGGCTATGGGGACCAGTCTAGCAGCCAGATAGGATTGTGGATCAAGTAGGTATAATTTTTTTTATTTGAGCCCCTAGACTAAAATTAGAAGTTAACATTTGCAGTGCGGAGGTAGCCCCACTGTAAGGGTTAACTTTTTATATTCCTGAAGTTCCTCTTTAAAGAAGGCATGTCAAATTCAGACTGAATAGAAAGAGTGTGCCTAAAAAAAACCAACAGTTTACCATGCCTGTTTTTAAAGAGAGTAGGTTCATTTAAATGAGGTAGGGGGTGTAGAATTCCTATTGCCCAATATGCAGGACATTCAGTTCCAGGCTCCAAGCAGGTGTTTTTTTTCCACATTTAGCCCTGTTTCGGGCAATCATGGCTAAATGAACCTTGGTTTTCAGGGTCTCCCAGTCCCCTAGGGGAGCCAGGACCATGGCAATGATTTCAGGATGGAGAGCCTGAAATCTGTTCTCCAATCTGCTCGGCGATCAGTGATCACACACCTGTGTTTCAATTGTCACACACCAGGCTGTGCAGAAGATCGAGCACAATTCTTCATAAAGAGAGCCTGTCACCTGCAAACGTTATCACATACAGAAGACCACCCACTCCACCCACAAAAGACTTGGCCTCCAAAAGTCTGCTCTTTGCTGGTTTTCCTCCTATCTATCTTAGGGCACCTTCACTGTCACCTACAGCTCTACCTCCTCCTCTCTTCTCCCTCTTTCAGTTGGGTTTCCTCAAGGCTCTGTCCTTGGACCTTCTATTCTCTATCTACACATCCTCGCTTGGTCAGCATATGGCTTCCCACAGCTTCCAATACCATCTCTATGCCGATGACACTCAAATCTATCTCTCTACACCTCAGCTCACTCCCTAATTTTATCATGCATTACTAGTTTACCGACATATCGGTACTAGGTGTAATCCTGGACTCTGACCTCTTCTTCAGACCCCACATTAAATCACTGACCAAATCATGCTATCTTGATCTCCATCTTGATAACTTTTCCAAGATTGTTCCCTTCTTAGCAAATGTCAACACAAAGCTACTAATTCATTTTCATGTTATCTCTCGCCTCAACTACTGTAACGCCCTTCTCGTTGGCCTACCTCTACACAGGCTATCCCCCCTTTAGTCTATCATGAATGCTGCTGCCAGACTCATATACCTCACCAACAGTTCAGTGGCCACCTCCCGTCTTTGCCAATCCCTCTATTGTCTTTCAGTAGCACAACACATGACATTCAAAATACTAACCATGTAAATGTCAAGGTCTTACCTTGTCCTCATGGTGGCAGCCATTTTGGACATGTGCAGACTGCAGTCTCTTTTATATCCTCTGATTGCATCATGCTTGCCTGCTGCCTGGGCGTCGCACAGTGATGATGTGGCAACACCTGACTATATCAGTCTGCTCAGGATTCGTAGGGTATTCGATGTACCTGCCCGCTCTGCCTCTGCTGCAAAGCAGCTCCTGTCCATTCAACAGGGTATACAAATCGTAGTCGAATATGCCATTGAATTCCGTACCCTGGCTGCAGAGGTGGGCTGGAATAATGAGGCCCTGGTGGCTGCCTTCATGCATGGTCTCTCTAATGCATTGAAGGACGAGGTTCGGCTAAGGATCTCCCTGACGAGCTCGAGGCTCTCGTTTCCTTCCTGATTTTGATCGAAAGGAAAAAGTTTTGTGCCTGAGGGGTTGTGCATCAAACTGTTGCGCACGTACCACAATTCCAAGATTGCCGGTCATCCTGGTAAGAACCAGATGTCTTGGGCTGTTTCCCGTCAGTTCTGGTGGCCATCTATCCGCACTGATGTTGCCACGTATGTGGCTGCATGTTCCGTCTGTGCCCAGAACAAATCTTCTCGACGCCTACCCTTGGGCCTACTGCATCCCATTCCAAATGGGGAGCGTCCCTGGTCTCACCTGGCCATGGATTTTATTGTAGAGCTTTCTGCGTCCCGAGGTTACACGGTTATCCTCATGGTGGTCGATTGGTTCTCCAATATGTGCCACTGTGTTCCGTTTAAGAAGCTGCCTACCGCTCAGGAGCTGGCCTCTGTGTTTGCCAGGGAGATCTTTCGGTTACACGGGTTGCCTAAGGAGCTTGTCTTGGACCGCGGGAGTCAGTGTGTCTCTATGTTCTGGCTTGCCTTTTGCTCTCAGTTAGGTATTCGACTCTCCTTCTCCTCAGCCTACCATCCGCAGTCCAATGGTGCCGCTGAGCGTTCCAACCAAGCCCTGGAGCAATTTCTCCGCTGCTATGTCTCTGACCATCAGGACAATTGGGTTGATCTGCTACCCTGGGTGGAGTTTGCCAGGAACTCTGCCATCAACTCGTCCTCCGGAATGTCTCCGTTCATGGCGAATTATGGGTTCCAACCCTCTGTGTTGCCTGAGTCATTCTTGACACAGGACATTCCGGCTCTGGTGGATCATCTTCGTGTCCTCCGTTCCTCTTGGGTGCAGATT
>NW_017307081.1:706124-770068 GCF_000935625.1 Nanorana parkeri
AGGAGCGCTCCTGGGTTTCCTCCGCTGATGTTCGTGCGCCCTTCTCCTCCGCGCTTTCCATGCTCGCTTCCCTCAGAAAACGTTTGTTGCTCTGCGGAGGAGGGGCCATTAAGGGGAGGGTACTGTCAAGGTCTTACCTTGTCCTCATGGTGGCAGCCATTTTGGACATGTGCAGACTGCAGTCTCTTTTATATCCTCTGATTGCATCATTGCTTGCCTGCTGCCTGGGCGTCGCACAGTGATGATGTGGCAACACCTGACTATATCAGTCTGCTCAGGATTCAGGTTCATTGCCCTTGCGTTTGTGCTCCAAGGTGCATCTCTGGCGATCTGAGTTCCTTTGTGTGTTCCTGTGTATGATCAGGTCTGGCTGACGTTTCCTCTGGCTCTCGATCCCCCGCATCGGCTTGGACGCCTACCCGCTTTGGACTTGACACTGGCTTGGACGACTACCCGCTTTGGACGTGATCCCGGCTCGGCAGATGTACCCGCATTAGACTTGACCGGCCTGTTCCTGACCTCGCTGCTCCCTGATGAATGTTTATTTATGTTCCTTTAAATAAACAACTTTATTTTACCTGCGTTTATGTGTGGTCTGGTTTCCTGGCTCCCGTGACAGTAAATAACTAACCATGTAAAAAGCCATCCACAACCACAATAAAAACCTCATCTCGACTTCCGGTTCCGGCTCCCATGTAAGTGGCGGCGGGGAGACAGTGCTTCGTCCCCAGCACTTACCAGCTTACAAGAACCGGCCACCGGCGTGCCCGCACGTAGCCTCGAGAGGGCTAGGGAACTCCTGTAGACCGCATGGATCGGTTCCTAGAGCCGAAAGAGATCCGCTCCCGTTCGGTCCCATGGGGGTTGGAAGGGACACAGGCACAAGCTGCAGCCAAGATGGTGGCCACGGCTGACAGGCGAAGCCGCCGAAGCCCCTCTCCTACCTCCTCCCTGGCTGAGTCCCTGGACGACCCCACATATGCCCGTATAGCAGAGGCAGTGGCCAGGCTCCTCAAGCCCACTATTACAGAGGCTGTGGGGGCAGCAATGCAGCAAGGGCTACTCCAGCTGAGACAGGAGGTCTCAGCACAGGCACACTCCATCTCTGGGGCTGAACAGAGGATATCCAGTGTGGAAGACGATCTCCTGGAAGCACAGGTCAAGCTGTCACAATATGAATCAGTGACTCTCTCAATACAAGCAAAACTGGATGACCTGGAAAATAGGTCCAGGAGGAATAACTTTGTGGGACTCCCGGAATCGTATAAACCAGCAATACTCGCAAAAATCTGCGCCTGCACAATCCCGGAAGCCCTCCATATCCCAGTGCCATGCATGGTAGAAAGAGCGCATCGCTTGGGCCCGCCTCGAGAGGAAAACGCATCACCACGACCGGTGATTGTACGCTACCTCAATTATGCGGACAGGATGAGAGTGCTGCAGCAATATCGTGCGCAAAGATCACTTGAAATTGAAGGTCATCGGCTACTCCTGTTTGCTGACTATTCTGCCGAAGTGGCCAAGAAACGCAAAGCCTTCAACGAGGTCTGCTCGACCCTGGTCCGAAAACAAATTCGGTTCACACTAGCGTATCCGGCTATTCTATACTTTGATGATGCGGATGGTACGCGTCTCTCCTTCCAGGACCCAACAGAGGCCGCGGAAGCGGTGAATCGGCTGGAATCGTCATCTGGGTCTCCCTCCAAGCCTCCACCTTCTACACGCCCAGCTCGCTCACCGCGTTCACCTCGTCAATTCACCAGATCCTCAAAGAAGAAAGGGGGTACGCCCCGCAAATATCGGCATCGCTGACTTGCCTGAACCTCCCTGAGACGGCCGGGCGCAAGTATATCTAATACATTAGTGTGACACTGTATGCCATATGTGCCTTAGGTTGATGTATTTCTCTGGCCTATTGTTCCAAACTGGGCGACGAGTGAAATGCGGGTTATTCAATGTCGTTTAATTACACTGAGTCTCCCTGAGACAGCCGGATGCAAGTATATCTAATGCATCAGTGTGCCATTATATGGCATATGTGCCTATTGTTGATGTTTTTCTTTTGCTTGATTGTTTTAAACTGGGCTTGGTATTTTCTAATGTGCAGTGCTGGGGTAGGCACAGGTGCGGGAGCGCTTCCCCCAGTATGCATGACGTGGGAAATACCGAAGTCAGTTAATTGTATATGGTTCTTAATGTTGTTTATGGTTAAGCTAAGTTGGGTCATTCACTTCCAAGCAAGGTTCATCAGTGTATCACAATGTGTTATCCCTCCATTGAAGAGGGGATTTCTCCCCTCCACAAGGATCATAGCACCCCTTTGTCCTGTAATTGTCCTTCCCCATGACTGGGAAATGCCTGGGCGGGATTATGGGGGACGCATCGCACCCAGTGCCAGAATAGCCGCTAATAAGCTTATTGGTCAGCGAATTAGACACTGGACATCCGCTATAACATGAAAATAGTCTCCTGGAATATTAAAGGCCTCCGCTCCCCCCAGAAACGTAATCAAGTCCTGCGCCAGCTAGCGAGGATGGACGCGGACATAGCCCTATTGCAAGAGACGCACTTAAGGGAGGGTGACCTCCATAGACTGCGTAAAACCTGGGTGGGGGGAAGTGTTTGGGTAACGAAGGATCTTAAACTCCTGATGTGTAAGGACAAACTGGATATAGAGATGCATAAGGATGCCCGTTCTACGCCTATTCTATCACGATGGAAATATTTTATTAGTAGCACATACTCTATGGAGGAAATATCTGAAATTGTCAAGCCCTTCCGTTACACTAAATGGTACTTGACCAATGCTTTGTCGAATACCTTGGGGTTCTGCATATAGGCCAAGATTGATTAACCTCCTTCGGAGGCAGGCCTTAGAGTAATGGGGTAATGCTTGATGGCACTGTATGAATACTGGTTTATAAAGGGAACTTTGTTTTCCATGCTTCATCCACCATGTATATGTTTATGGATAGACTGTTCTGGCTGTGATCAACCACTGTGTGGTATGCTTATGACTTTGAAGTGATGACATTTGTTTTACGAATGTAAAAAATTGCTGTTTGGAAAAAAAAAAACCTCATCTCAAAGTATCACCCGAACCATCCTTTCCTCTCCTCCAAGACCTCCTGCTCTCTAGCTCCCTCACCACCTCCTCCCATACTCGCCTGCAGGACTTCTCGAGAACTTCTCCCCCTCTTTGGGACACCTGGCCATAACCTGTCTGGCTATCTCGAACTATGTCTGCCTTTAGGCGATCCACTCCTTTAATCAGCTCATCTCTTGCAGTTATTACCTTCTGTATCACTTATCCCTCCTTGTAGATTGTAGAATCTCAGGAGCAGGGCCCTCAAATCCTTTTGCATTTCATTGTATTGTAATAGTACTTTCTCACCATATGTTGTAAAGTACTGCTCAAACTGTTGACACTATATAGATCCTATATAATAATAAAAATAATGATACTAATACTAATAATTAGAATAATCAATAAAGATTTCTAGTAAAATAACACACAGGCCACAACATGTATGCTGTATGGTTTTTTTTCAGTGCTGACTTTTATTTTATAGCTATTTTTCCAAAGTTTTGAACATATTTTATTCAACCACAGCACTTCTGGTTAAATTCAGCCAATCTATTGTAAAATAGCATCTTCAGTATTGCAGCTGATGTTATTTTTGTATAGGGTGACTTGTATTTTGATGCAAGATTTCCTGTTTATAGTACAGTGCAACCATTATGGAGCACAAGAGAGGTTGCCCTTATCAGTGTCTAAAAGACATACTCTTTCCTGCAAGTCTTCAGCCAAGACGTTTTTAGGATCTTAGTTATATGTTAGACATAACAAACTGCAGGCTAAAAAAAAAACAATTATGGCTAGAAAAAGGCCAATAAAATAAGATTTGTTGAAGAATTCATTTTAATAGTCACTGTAAAGAAACCTGATAAAAACAAGCTTGGGTTTGATTGACTGGCAATGTGCCATGGAAGTAATTGCATCCATTTGGCAAAAGGTTATGTTTTGGGTTTCTCCTTCTGTCCACTGTATTCTCAGCCAAGACTCAAAGTGGTTTATTGTAGTGCATTTGTTTCCCATTAGGCTCATGTTATCTCTAGAATGAGAGGTGCTTGGGACAATTAGCCTTCTTTCTTTTTCTCCTCTGCTATTAAACATGATGCCCAGAGAGACAAACTATGTCACTTCCCTGGGATTCCTTCACTCCAGAGAAAGACTATCAAGACTCAGCATCTGCACTATCCTATTAATTCTTGACTTGTCAACTGTGTTTACAGTCAGAGGTGTTTAGACAAGCTGTCTTAGCTTCACAGCTAAAAATTACCACTGAAAGAGATACAAAACAATTAACTTTTCATTGACTAAAACATTTTAAATTGTGTGTTGAGTGAATAGACATGCACATTGTAAAATATGAGTAATACTCCACAAACAGAAACTATACAGTATATCTAAGCATCTATCTATTTATCTATCTATTTAGACATGATTGAACCTCCTAAAGTTCAGTTCACTCAATTTGCCCCCGCAATCCAGTTTACTTTGCGAAAGTCTGCTGCATTTTGAAAACAATTCTACCCATTGAATACCAATATACCTTACCCTGTCTTTACCTGAACACATTTTATTGAGAGTACAAGGGTAAATTGTATATAATTGTTTTTTGGGAGGGGGGGTTTGTAATGAGAAAGTATAACAGGAGTCCTCAAGCTTTCTAAAACAGTTAATTGTCCTTTAAATATTAGTGGGGCCGGTGTAAGAAAATAATTCCCCAGAATCAGTGGTTAGTGGGAGTAAACAATACCTTGAGCCTGGTGGGCAGTGGGTATAAAAAATGCCCCAGGATTGGTGACCAATGGAAGTAAAAAAATGACCTTGTGTCTGTAGTTAGTGAGAGGGGGAATAATGACCCGTCAATGGTGTCAGTGGAAGGAATAGTGCTCCATCATTGGTATTAGTGGGAGAAATAGTGTCCCATCATTGGTATTAGTGGGAGAAATAGTGTCCCATCATTGGTATTAGTGGGAGAAATAGTGTCCCATCATTGGTATTAGTGGGAGAAATAGTGTCCCATCATTGGTATCAGTGGGAGAATCGGTGTTAGTGGGATGAATAATGCTTCATTGTTATTGTCATTGGAATAGTGCAGCACTTTTGTTGTCAGTGGGAGGAAAAGTGTCCCATCATTCTTGTCAGTGGGAGGAATAGTGCCCCATCTTTGGTATCAGTAGGAGGAATAGTGCCTTAGCGGATAATTAGAGACACAGGGCCACTGTTTGGAGACCATTGATAAAGAAATCATGCAGAGAAGCAGAGAAAATCAAAGTTTAATCAACTTCTAGCCATAGAAAACTATCATCACTGGACTGGGTAAAGTGACAGCTGGCAATGAGGGGTGCAATAATATATGTAAAGATGATTAGCTGTGTTTAATTTGTGTTTGGATGAATTTTCCAATTTTCCATTAGTTCCCATTAGTTGAAAGTATGTATGGCAGAGGCATACAGAGCAACGTGCTGAGATAAACTGCTCTACAGAGGTTATATACCTTTTCAATGGCAGTAGTGGTACTTTTATTAAAAAAAAAAAAAGTTTACTGCTTGTGTAGGGTATAGTTTTCATTGATTTGGTACCCTGAAGCTGTGATCTTGGTTTTGCATTATTTTGGTCCAAAGGCTCTATTACCTCCTCCTTCTGTTACCTTGGTCCAAAGGCATCCTCCCTTCTCCAAGCTAATAGATGTGAAGCTGCTCTTGTAGTCGAAGTTCAGTGAAACCAAGCTGAGATAGTTGGAGCCAACTGTTCAGCAATATGATGACTGTAAGAGCTTGGGCAACATTTTAAAGAAATTCTTTGCTGGGCAATGTATATTTGTTTGATCTGTATTGCAGATGACACCAAGTTATGTAGTGGAATACAGTCCTTACAGGATATCTCCAACTTACAAGCAGGTCTGAACGCACTTTGTGATTGGGCATCTATTTGGCAAATGAGGTTGAATGTTGATAAATATAAAGTTATGCACTTGGGGACTAAAAACATGCATGCGTCATACACTCTGGGGGGAGTATGTTTGGGGCAGTCAATGATGGAGAAAGATCTGGGTGTTCTGTTAGATCATAGACTGAATAATAGCATGCAATGTCAAACAGCAGTTTCTAAAGCAAGCAACATATTCCTGTATTAAAAGGGGTCTAGACTCTAGAGATAGAGACATGATCCTGCCCCTGTACAAAGCATTAGTAAGACCTCATCTGGAATATGCAGTTCAGTTTTGGGCACCAGTTCACAAAAAGGATGTTGCAGCGAAGTGCAGCGAAGGGCGACTAAACTCATAAGAGGCATGGAGGAGCTCAGCTATGAGGAAAGATTATTATGGGATCAGGAAGGATTTTATTTCCCCTGTTGGAGCCAATTGAACCATGCTTTATAGGGGTTTTTTTTGCCTTCCTCTGGATCCACAGTGGGTAATTGTGGGCATAGCATTCTGTTTAGGCTTTTTTTCCCCCATATCTTTATAGGTTGAACTCGATGGACTTGTGTCTTTTTTCAACCTGACTAACTGTGTAGCTATGCAACTATGTATTGGTTATTGAAAAAAAGTTTAAGAGTTTAATACAACTTTAGGTTAGGGATGAGAGGTCAAGTGAGCTGACTGAGCCAAACCCAACTTCATAAGTGCTTCACAATCTTTCCCGCCCAGATACTGTAGCTCAAAGTGGGAAGACTTCAGCAACATAGGCAGTGCTGTCATCCCAGAAATAAGTGGGCAGGGATATGTGTGGCCAGGTGCTGTTTGACAAGCTGCAGACTTGTGTATAAGCAGTGACGATGCTGATAGCCATGCCCCCTGAAACATATTTTATCTTACTGTAGTGCATGCAGGCACAACCTATATGAGAGTAGCAACTTTACTCTAAATTTAGGAGCAGTGTAGCATTGTTACCATACCATCACAGGAAGCTGCATTAGGTGGACTTCACTTGGAGACTCAACAGCTATTTGTGGAACTTTGCAAGGAAACTAAGAAAAAACTGTATTTAAGTGTTTCAACACATCATTTTATATAACAGGAGGCCATAGTTCTGCTAAAAAAATGTTTTGTTTTAGTTTTTGATGGATTGTGAAGTGTTAAACTCTCTGTCAGGGTTGTATTGCTACCTATAGTGTCCCACTGTGGAGATTCATCCTCTCTGTTTGTCCTGGTGGTCAGCATTGTCACTCTTGTCATCTAGACAAAAAGTGATAGGAAATACAACATTTTACAGTTGTCACTGTAAAAGGAATTGGAGTATCTTCCAATGGGGACACTTATAACAGTGATTACTGTCTGAAAGGGGATCTTTGCTCACTTCCTGTCATGTCTCCAGGACAGAACATCAAGGGAATTCTTGCTAATGGAACAGAGAGCAAAAAAAAAAAAACTTAAAAAGAGAATGTAACCAAGTTTGGGGTTTACATATAATATAAGTGCTAGCATTGAGCAGTTAAGTGTTCTGAAACAGCTTTTAGGTTTATAGTTTAGTGTTGCGGCTATTAAGGGTTAATGTTAAGAGTTAAGGATTTAGGTGTTAAGTTCTCAGGTAGGGGAGGATTAAGTATTTGGGGGTGCTTTAGTGTAGGTGATACTTTGTTACTTAGTAAAACACTGGCTGGGTACACTGTGCAAAGTAGTGACCAGCTGGGAACCCTATTTCAAAAACTCCCAGCAATGAGAGAGCTGACACCAGACACTAAGCAGAGATAGGAGCAATGCATCTTCAATGGGTGAGTACCCTTACTATGAAACAATTAATAGTTCATGATATATAAAATATAATCAATGTATGGAGGCACATATTTCACTTTGGTGAGGCATTGTTTGCAATTACCTCCCCATGATATAGGCTCTACTAAAAACAAGCTATGGTTGAACTTAGGTTCTGGGTTGGGTTAACACTAAAGACAATATCGGAATAAAGCTGGTATGATAATGTGAGTTTCCTATGTACGTTGTCCCTAGAACAAGTACAAGAGTGTGAGCAGGACAGACATAAAAGTGCTAATTAAAGCATTAAATAATATGGTGCAGTAATTAGCACACATAATGTGAAGTGTATGTATTTTTTAAAATTATTTTGGATAGGGTAGTGTGCTATATAAAGCATTAGGGATATGTTCCTGTAAACAGCCGACATATCTTAATGTGTATGCATAGCCAAATTTTTTTTTTTTTTTCGATTTTGGGTAGGGTAGTAAAAGAACCGGGACCCATGTCAAGTCTTTATTGCTATCTGTGTCACCAGAAGAGGAGGTGAATACATTTTCCAATGGGAACACATGTTTTGATGGCAATTTCTAAGAGGAGAATTTCCCTCACATTGTAAAGCATTCCCCTCTCTTCCTGTTGCATATCTGGGGCAGGAAATGAAGGTATATCTGTGCAATAAGGCACACCAACACAAAAAGTAAATAGATACTACCCTACTCTATCAAAATCTAGAAAAAGGTTTTGGCTATACACAAACTTTAAGAATAGCTGCAGTACTTTATTGTATAAAAATCATGCAAAAAGTTCAAGAAAATGTATAGACTTGTAATTCATACCACTTGGTAAAGCTAAGTTTAGAAAAGACTCAGTGAGTTATGGCTGAGGAATTATAACTGCAGCAGCATAGTTGTGAATACAGACCACACATTAAGTGCTTTGTATACACTTGTCGGTTTCAGTGGATCTGGAGTAAGAAAATGTCCTGGGAAAGAAGTTGAACAGTTTCAGAAACTTATTGCACAATGTATGACAGTTTACTATTATCTTCAAATGATACATATTCTGTAAATATGTCCAGCCACGGAATTCATTGCTGTGAGAATGTAAAGAACAAAAGCGCAACGGCTTGATACCTGTGGAGTATAGCCAGACTCATATGAAAAGAAAATGCAATTAAAGTAATTCAGCATATTAACCCTTTTGATGTCAGAGCCATTTTTGCATTTCTTTTGCACGCAATAAAATTTACATTTTAGGTCTGAAAATTACTAAAACCCCCCAGAATTATATATTTTTTGAAAGCAGAGACCCTGTAGAATGAAAGAGTGGCAGTTGCATTTTTGTTAGTTCATTTTAGTGCAAATAAACATATTGGAATAAACACAGAATCTGGAGCAGTTGCCCATGGCAAACAATCAGCATCTCTCTTCAGTTTGCTCATGTAAGATTTGAAAATGAGACAGAGAAGCTGATTGGTTGCAGTGCATATCTGCTCCAGAATTTGTCTTGGAAGTTTGTCCAGTTTTGATAAATTCCCTCCATTATGTTTGACAATTTTTTTTTGTAAAATATAAAAGATAAGGTTGCATCTAATAAATAGATACCAAACATGTGAAGCTTCAAAATTGCATGTGCCCATGAAATGGCAAAAAAACGACAATAGCCAAAATTGTCTATAGGCGACACTTTAAAAACTTTTACAGGTTTCCGTTTACAGTTAACCATGAATAATGGGTCTAGAATTATTGCTTTCACTCTGGTGTGTGCCATGATATCTAACATGTGTGGTGCAATCACCATTTTCATATGTAGGTGTACCCAATGTCTTTGTGTTAGAATGTGTATGTATGCAGGGGCAGGGGACTGAAAATATTGTTTTTTTAAATATTTATTTTATTCAACTTTATTTTTTAAAACTTTTTTACCACCTAAATGTATTGCTTGTGATATGTGATAGCAATTTAGTGGTGGCAGGTTCCCTTTAAGGAGACATTAAAGTGTCACCTTTGCACTTCATTGACGCTGATTAAGCACAGATGTTGCTTCATCAGCTTCTTCCCCAGCCTCTGTGGTTGGAGAATGACAGCTCAGAAACTGGAATTGACAAAATCATTCTTGGTTATATACAGCAGGAAGGAGGCGCAAACTCCCCTCAATCAGCCACCACCTGCCATGCCAGTCCCAGGGCCACAGGAGGGGCAGCAGAGCCGGAGAAACTTGGAGGGTGGGATTGAGTGGGGGGCACATTCTTGCCATCCCATGAAAGTGGAATTACTTCTACCAGTTGGCTTTACATATGCAAAAAGATTCCTGGCTGCTATAGTAGCCAGGAGTTTTATTATAGGGCTCTGCTTGCTACTACACAGTTTGCAAAAATACTCAATAATCACATATCACAAGGCTGAAGAAATTTCAAAAGCTTAATTTAGACCCATTGGTGTTAAACTATTTAGCTTATAGATCCAATATGTCTCCCTTGCGCATAGCTTTTTAAATCTAATCCCTTCATCACTTCGGTGGGGAATAGCTTTAATACCAAACGCCTTCAAATTCTCCGGATTGGCGTTGTGGCATATTTGAAAATGCCTAGGTAGTGAGTGATGTTCAACACTTTTAATAATATTTTGCTTATGTTCACCCTATCTGATTCTAATTGCCCTAGATGTTCTACCTACCTCTCATTTGTCACAAGGGCAAATGAAGCCATAACTGTCAAATTCCATTCTGCAGTTTATATATTGTCTAATTGGGAATGCTTAGCCATTAATACTGGATACTTCCTTTTTTTCTGTGCCACATAAAGTGGCACAAACCACAATAGGGGACATTGCATTTATGGTTGCCCACCTGACCAAATGAGAATATTCCCATATTTTTAGACTTAGATGAGCTTACCTTACTGGGGGCCAACTTGTTCTTCCGGGTTCTTGGTTTCTTATATATAACCCTGGGACAGCTTGGCAACAAGTCTTTCTTTCATGACCAAGTCCTCTTTTAAAACTACGCAGTGCCCCTCCAGGACCCTGGATATTTGGAAGGCACTATTGTTATATTGTGTAGAAAAGGATAGATTGTATGAAGTATCATCAACAGTTTTCACAGGCTTGTTCCCTTGTTTTTGCTCATGTTTTAAAATATAGACTTTGTCACTTCAATAATAGCACTTCACAAAGCTCACCCCAGGTGGACTGAGACCTCACCCCCCCCAACTATTCAGTTAAATAAACACTTACAATATTATTATTGTGATAGGGTGTGTTCAGAGAGGACTCTGATATTTATAAATCATAGAAATTTATTGAAATTCTTATTATTTAAAAAAAAAGGTTTTGTTTGATAAACTTTCATTAAGAATGGTCCTCATACACATCTCTAGACTAGATTTCTATATCCCTGAAATTGTTGCTGATTAGTATAATGTTCATAATTCATATAGATATTCATAATTCATAATTCATATAGTTATTGACATAGTTGTAATTCATACAGTTTAATTTGAGATATGACATAACTTGGTGAGTCCCCTACGCGTTTCGCTCGCAGGCTTCCTCAGGGTTTTTTTTTGTTTGTGTATATCAGTTTTCAGCATCAATCTATGGATCAAAAAATCATGGAGAGACCTGTAACCAGGGGGATGGAGATCCTCTCATCACCCCCAGAGAGTGTCACATGGCGGAGCCAAAGACGCAGAAGGAGTCCAGTGCAGCCTCACAATCTTAGAGGAAGCCAGAAACGTGTATTGAGCCTAGTCTATTCGTTAGGCTTGGTTATTTGCTTCTCTTCATCCGTGTCTCAATCCTTATGTGTATCTCTCCCTCTCCCTTTGTTAGAGCTCTCTTGTACCCTTTTTTCATGAATTTTTTTCATTAAGATGTTTCCCTGAGTATAGTAATCCTCAACCTTAGTACAAGTTTTCCTCAGTCTACAGAAATGTCCTTCAGGGATATTTTGTAACCACCTGGGATGGTGTCCACTAGAGGCATATATGTAGGAGTTACCTGTCGTTGGTTTAAAGTGGGTCTTGGAAATGATTTTTACATTCCCATCATTCCCAACTTGTGATCTATGAAGGCCAAGGATTTGTTATCTACCACATGGGTAAATGTAATCGAAAAAGGATTTTTATTGCAATAATCAACAAATTCCAAAAGCTTATCCTTGGTACCATCATATATGACCAACATATCATCAATATATCTAGCAAACAGAACCAGGTTTGCCCCAAACGGGTTGTGGGACCAGATGAAAGAGGACTCCCACAAATCCATAAAAAGATTTGCATAGCTTGGGCCAAACCTGGCTCCGATAGCTTTGCCCTTATTTTTGTATACAAAAGTCATACAAAGCAAAGGAAAAATAATTGTGTGTTAAAGTAAATTCAATAGCTTCCAGAATAAAGTTAGCTTGTTCTAAATTAAATGAACCTGAAAGGGACAAGAAATATTGAATGGCTCGAAGCCCAAATTGATGTTCAATGGAGTGAGGCCCACACATAGGTATCTTTCCATTGGTATTGCGCTATTATCTCAAACATGTGACCGGAATCCAGTACAGGAGAATGTAACTCCCACTTGGTGTGGGAATGTAACTCCCACACCAAGGGCTGTAGGAAGTAATCTATATATCTGGCAAGATTATCCATAAGACTGTCTATGCCAGCAATAATAGGTCTTCCACAGGGTATCAGTGGATTCTTGTGAATCTTCTGTATATGGTAGAAGTGAGGGGTTATCAGGTGATCGGTCAAATATCTCAATTCGGTCTTAGAAATAATATCCTTATTTAATGCACTGTCCCACAGGGAATTAAGTAAAGTAAGATTTTTTATGGCTAACTTTAGATAAAGTAGTCTTTTCCCCAGAGCTGACGAAACATAATTGTTTGATATCTGAATATACTAGCTGATAAAACTTAGCGATGTATTGGCCCATAGAGTGTTGGGGAAAGAAATTGGAATTTGGTTTAAAAGTAGTATGTCTAATATCTGGATCATATATAGACCAAAAATCTTAATTTGCAATACTCCAATCCCATAGATCTTCCTAACACTGTAAAACTCCCCAATCATCATCCATCATCTCTATTCCTAGATCTAACATATCCAAAGTCAACAAAGTAGTGCATATGAATGGTAAGCTTATGAACAAATTTGTTAAGGTCTGAAAATAATTGATATTTGTTGGGGAAAGCCATGGGTGCAAAACTAAGACCTTTTTCTAAGAATGACTTTTCTGTATCGTTCCAACCATAATTGGACAAATTAAATTGATTAATTAATGGTACTTAATGGTACTATATGAAATAGTTTCACCTCTTATTCCGTCCTTTTCCCTTTTTTTGTTAGACCATTAATAAAATCGGCGTGGGGTCCCCCTCCCAAACCATACGAGACCCTTTAGGTCTGGTAGGAATGTTAGGAGGGACCCTTGAGTTAAAAAAAAAACTAAAAGCATAGGGTTCCCCCAAAAGTTATACCAGGCCACTTAGGTCTGGTAGGAATTTTAAGTGGGAACCACAACACCCAAAAATTGAAGAAAACAGTGAGGTCCCTCCTAAAATTCCCAACCAGATCCTTTATCCAGGCACTGGCCTGGCAGGGCAAGAAAGGGGGGACGGATGAGCGCCCCGTCTCCCTGTGTCATACCAGGCCACATGCCCTCAGCATTGGTAGGGTGCTTCTCCTGGACAAGGGCCTCTTCCCCACAACCCTGGCCCAGTGGTTGTGGGGGTCTGCGGGCAGGGGGGCTCATCTGCATCTGAGTACCCCCTGTCATAAAGGGGCACCCAGATGCTGCCCCCTTGTGAATGATTAAGGGGTAGTTGCACCCCTACAAATTCACCCAAGGGTTAAATATAAACAGATGGGCGGTGATGTCACCCGTCGCTCTGCCCATTTGTTTTCATGCCAGAGTGCTTCTCTGATACAGAGCAGTAGCGAATCCTCTGGTCTGACCCAGTCTCTGATATCTCTTTTATAACTAAACTGTTCAATGTGCTGAGCTATGTGTGTCCTTCAGACACTGGTTTCTGCATATCGGTGCTTTTCAGATTCTTGTGTACTGTGTCAGTCAGCCACAGACTGATCCCAGTTTTAGAGCAGCAGCACAGCCTCAGGTATAACCCAGTCTCTACAATTTCACTATGTATATGAGTCTCTGTTTGCTAGTACTATATTTATATATATAACTGCTTAACAATGGAATCTACCAGAGTGATAGTAAAGCCTTGTAGTATGTCCCAGTGTTGTCAAGCTTCATTAACACTATCACCTTCGGCCACCTATGACTTTTGCTGAGATCTACTGCCTAGGTTTGCTAATCTGCTAGGTCTCTGTTGTTTTGCCTATGGCTATTTGGTGAAATATGTTTGTACAGAGACAGAAGACAGCCCCACTGCAACAGGTAACCTCACCTTCTGTTTTGGGGGACTAATTCAGCTGGAAAAAATGATGCCTGTATTTTGGAACCTGGGACCCCAATTTCTATTGGGTAGTCCTCATCAGAAGCTTCTATAGCTCTGCTTATGTGTAACAGGCCTCTTATATCCACTTTAGGGACTTAAATTATGAACAGCTGGACTCTCTTTTTCAATCTCAGTATGATTCATCTGGAACCACTCTGTTTACTTTGCACATTGCAGGGGAAGTTTCCCCTTAGTTTAGTGAATGAGGTAAAGCTCTGCTGACTTTCATCACCCAATCATGTGCAATTTAAAATACTGTTGTTTTTCTTTTCCTTGCACATGACTAGGTACTCTGCAAAGTGAAATTTTATCACATTCACCAAGCTAATGGAAACTTCATCTTCAAAGGCTCTTTCCCTTGCAAAGTGAGCAATATATCTGCTTTTAGTAAATCAACTCCATGTCTAAATGGACCACATCTTTTACTAGGGAATTATTTTACTAGGGAGCAAGCTTCTCAAACTTCACAACTAAATGAGCTCCCCACACCCTGGGTCTTTTGTTCACCTGTATTGCCTTGGGGTATACTACCCCTTTTTTTTCTTACTATTTCTCCTTTTTTTCTGTGGAGTCTGTTGATATTTGGACTATTGCAGTCCTCAAGGTGACCATCTCTCCTTAAAGTTATTTTTCCCTATCCCCTTTTACATTACAATTAAGAGGATTGTTATATTATAGATCATCCTTTCCCTGAAGTCAAAGGTTATGGGTATCTTACCTCTACCCACATTTGTTCACTGGTTGGTTTTGGTTGAGACTTCTTTTGTTTGCCTAACATTCCCTTCACTGAGTTCAAGGGTAAGGCATCCCAGACTTCTGTCCTTAACTTAGAATACATTTTGTGTTCACCACTATAGCTGTTAGTTTAAGTTTGCTTGTTTTTCCCTATTATGGTTGACTGCTTGTCCTCCACATTCTTGTGGAGGTCCTTCCCCCCCGTGGTGCTACCTGTCCAAGATTCTTCTTGGTGCTTTTCCTTCTAACGATGAAATTCCTTAGTTGCGCACCTTTGCATGCAAAGCTAAGGTTTCGGTTCACCGAACATCTAGAAAGTATTCTAAGCTGCAGAATGGTGTCAAACGCTTGAGGACTTAAATGGTGTGATCTAGGAATTTTAACCAAATCAAATGGACTACTATAGAGTCTATGATAAGAACAGTATGTATTATAGAACAGGTGTATTAGCAGCATTTATGATAGACTGAATTAAATTGTTGTTTCTTTAGCATAAGATCAGTAAATAGTAATGGAGCATGTCATTGCCATTGAGTAAATTGACATTCAACTTTTCCAAAGTTTCATTTGATGTTTTCATCTGATAGTTAAATAAAATAAGTGATTCTGAAATTATCTATTTACTCTCTCTACACCATGCTTCTTTGATCATATATTCTTTTCCAAGAAGGTCACCAGAACTGATTTGATTTTTGCTATTAAAGTATTATACAGTATGGCGTTTGCAGATTGGTATTTTGCTCTAAATCATAATCTCACTTATGGGAGTTAAAGGCTAAGATAAGATATTAAGGATACTCTCATTACTAATTCTGATCATACATTTCCTGTGTTGACATCTGGTTAGTATTGGTAGGTTCTTCTCATTGTTGATGACAAACCAAATGTTACTGCATCATTGCCAGCAGATAAGAAAGAATAGTATAGTACTCTTCTTTGTCAACCCTCTTAAATGGTGATGGGTTAGCAGCGAGATAAGATGCTGCTAATTAGCTCAAATTACAACAGTACAGGTGATCATGAAAATTGCTCATACAAGATAAACTTTATTAGAAAGATCACCTTCACTCCCACTGCAATCTTTTTCTGTGTTGGCAAAGAAGATTGCTTTAATTTTTTTCCACAAGTGCAATTTGTAAATGTGTCTGTTTAGCATTTGACTGAACCAGCACTGACTATTTCATAAATTGGTATTTATAAAAAAAAAAAAGCCCTCTTACTAAATAGCAGTGATTGCATCTATGTTACATAACTAAATACCAAAAAACACCTAAAAACTTTGTAACTTGAATATGTATATAATCTTTGTTGTTTTGTGATGATGGACAAAGGGTAGGGTTTTGTAGTTTAAAAAAAATAGAACTATGGGGTAAGTGGTTTTCCCCATAGTTCTCTTTAGGGCCACTGGAGGACATACACTAATCTCCTCCCGTGACCCAAAGTTCAGTGTATCGCAACTATTGCCCGCCTTATACTGAGAGCACCGCAGTCGGGACCGATCCCGACAATACTGTTGAGATCCACCCAGCTGTGTGAGTGACACCTAGCTCTACCTATCTAGAGGCAGAGCAAGCTGTGCCCACCCCCTCCCCTGTTCGTTCCTCCTCTCAGCGCTGGAGGATCGTAGAGGGGGGGAAATCCCAGCGGGGAGCAGTAACTGACAGTCACCGCTCACTGCAGGGAGACGATTGAGAAGTGAGCAGATTGGTGCATGTTTCTGCTCACTTCCCAATCGATAGAGCTGACCTGTGACAGCTTCTTTGTCACAGGTCGGCTCTAACTATGAGGATGAGTGGAAATCACTCACCTCATAGTTCTGCTTTAAGTGCTCGAGAGCAAGTGCAATGTTTTGTCAGTTTACAAAGGTTTCAGTGTCATGATGATTAAACATTGTAATGGTAGTAGGTGACAGCAGTGGTGTAGCAGAATTGGCAGGCAGATGGATGGGCAATGTTTTGGCATTGGTTGACAGCAGAGTGGAGCATTTAGCTAACTTGGTGGTGTCTTGTATTGTGGCTGACAGCAGTGATAGCGATCAAAAAAAAGTTGTACTTAGGATAAAGGGTTAAATCTTTGGTTTGTTGGGTGCAAATGACATCTAGTGCTGTGAGCATAGGTGTATTTAGAAGCACTGGCACTGAAGGAAAGCACAGGAATAAGGTTCAGTATCTGGAAGAGCTGCATTAAGGGATGGGCACAGGTAAGCCCAGTTCTTTGGAACAGGACAAAGATTTATAACTTCTCTATTTCCTTAAAGTTTATCTAAAACAAAAAAATTTATATATTGAAACTTCTTATAAGTGATGGTTGCATTAGCTATCTTCTGTGAACTACACAATTTCTCCTCCCTATATACTGGTGGTGGTGTGTGTGTGTGTGTTGGGAGGGGGTTGCAGTCCAAATCAGTTAAACAATCTAGGATGACAACACCACTCCTCCAAAGATACAGTAGAGGCGAAATATGCTGCTGACAGGATCATCGAGTGAAAATAAAGGAAAAAATGCCTTAAAAATGAAACCCATGTGGTAATCACACCAATGGACTGCTTAGCTGAAACATTTTGGTTTTGGGTTCAACTGAGTTTTAAGAAATTATTATTTACAATATCCCATTATAAGAAGTACAATTGTGGAAACTGAAACATAGATCAAAAAAGGCCCTAATTCCAATCATTATTGTTTCTCAGACCATCAGACCATCAAATCTCGTTGGACATTTACCTGGCAAGTATAGCCAATCTTGAAAGTGTAGCCCCATCACCTTTTGTGAGTTGGCTACTAGAAATTTAGTTATTGCCAGAGCTGTAGTCAGTCTGGCTGAATTATAGTTGGCATTTATCTGGTTAATTCCAGGTGTTCTGGCCATGATTGTAGCTGCCTGGGTGGAGTGTGACTCTGCTGCAGTGTGCACCACCAATGAGTGTGGATAACCAATGGGGGCCACTGTAAGTGTGTGTTTGCAGTCCACCAGCCAATCACTGGGACTCTCATTAGCCAGTGGTGTATGCTGGGGAAGTGTTTATGTACTCAGTGGAATTGCCATGTGTGGTATTGCCATGTGCTCAGTCTAGCCCAATATCCAGTCATGGCTGGGTGCTGACCAGCCTGCCCCCAGGCCCGGGGGTGGGAATACTCAAGTGCGGAAAGTTTTTTTCTAGGCCTCAAGCCTGGAAGAAGCCCTTTCCTACTGATTGAGGAGGTGAACCAGGGAAACTGATGGCTACTCGAGGTGCATACAATAGAAAGGACTTCAGGAGCAAGTCTGGTGTCTCTCCTAATGAAGATTCTGTGCCAATCCCTGTTCATCTGTTGCTCAAATATCCAGCTGGATATTTGAATCTACATTGAAATACTAAAAAGGACTCATGAGCCTGGAGTCCGTGTATGTTTCAACTTGGATGTCTAGGCCCTTATACCCTCTCTCCCAGTTCAGATATGTTAATAAAAGTTCTTCATCATCATATGTTTTGGCCTAGATTTCAACTCTGTTGGTCGCTAGAAGAGGGCGGTTAATGCTAATGGGGCAGCTGGTTGCTAAAATCCCTAGACAGGCTATTGATGACTTGGGTTATTCTGGCGGCTCCTTCACGGGTGAGAGCGCTACACAACTATATTCAGATATATTCCCAGATATTTAAATTTGGCCACCTTCATCATAGATTTTGCACTTTGTTTAACGATAAGGAAAGAAGTATTTTTTTGTTTCATGATAATGGTATTGAAACTCCATTGCCTCTCCTTATTAAATTGTGCCATAAAGGAAATAATTTCTCTTTTTACAACTACCTAATAATGAGCTAAAACAAAACAAGTTGTGGTATACTCAAATCATTATTTTTGTTACAAATTCCCTTCACTTCTTCTACAAAAAAAAGGTTAAACATAACACTTTCCCTAAAAATACATGAAAACATACATTACATGACCCACACCTCCAAGAATAATTGAGATTTAGATTCAAACATATAGAAATATGATAAATGTGTGTTTTAGTAGTCTTTTTTATTAAACCATCAAAAACTTTTAAAATGAAAAAACAACTATCTGTACATGAATAGCATATTTATCTCTTCAAATTGTCATTAAAAATGCCTGTAGGTCCTCCCTAAACAACATTAATGTCTAATCCTTCGTTCTTAAGTGGTGCTACTGCCACATATCAGCCAAGTATCATAGTGGGTACCTATACTACAGCAATGAAATACAGGATGGGCAGATGTGAAATGTACCTTTGTATGAAAACACTAAGCCACAGTTTGCTTTTTTTGTAATAGTTCTTTTTTTTAATTTAAAACAGAATCAAATAGTGACAATAAATACAGTACAAATACATTAATTATTCATAATTAGGTGCTTAAATTTGTATTTCTCCTTTTAAATTCATGGTTTAGTAAAACATTTTTGGTAATTTTATAGATGACAAAATCTCAGTGGCTATTTAGCACTTTACTGTCAGTTGCATGTGGTTACTGTTTTATGAAAGACTGTAAAGCTCTGAAACCCTTTTGAGTGAATTATAGTTAACAGATAACACCATATGGTTTTTGGTGTTTTGTGACAGTCCAAATACAAAAGGGTAACACATTTAAAGACAAAGGTCTTAAAAAGCATGAGGGTTGATTTACTAAAGGTAAAAAGGATGTTCACTTTGAAAGGGAATTTTCCCTTAGCATACTGAATGAGGTGAAAATTAATTTTGCAAAGAATACTCAATTAGGTGCAAGAAAAAAAAAAGTATTTTTGCCTGCACATGATTGGATGATGGAAGTAAGAAGAGCTTTACCTTATTCCCCAAACTACGTAAAAACTTCCCTTGCTAACTGAACAGCCTTTTTGCCGTTAGTAAATCAACCCCCTCTTTAAGAGTTCATCCACTAAAGGAAAATTGATTGTGGAAATTCTGTAAACCACTTTTGGGGGTCTCTTTATAAACAATTTGCAGAGCCATACATTGCTTTGTGTAAATAGAGGCAAAAACAAACATTCTTAGTATATTTTGTTTTCAGGTCGAATTAAATGTAATATCGCATTATGGCCACTAGATGAAGCTAAGGAGCTGGTGGCCCCCTTATTATAAATGGTTTTTATAAATGGGGCTTCCAAATTCCAAAAGGTGTCCCCCCTCAAACCAATCGACAATTTCCAGACAGGCTGTTCAACCCGAACCCATAGCTCCTTCCTTGTGATAAGACTGACTTAGTTATCTGGGTTATATATCTGGATTTTGGGACTAGGATCTACCAGTGAATGATGTTGAATGAAAATAAGATTTTTAAGTTTAGTTAATATATTATAAGAAATATTCAGATGATCAGTTAACCAGCTTTAGTTAGAAAGCCTTATAAGAGGAAGATATAACTGCAGGGAATTGAACAAAAGATAGTTGTTCTCGATTACTTTAAATTAAACCTGTCACTGGGTCATATAAAGCAAAGTGATCCTACAGCTGCATAGCAGACAACTGCTGGCAATCTACCTTATGCCAACTTTCTGAAAGTTTGTATTTACATATGACTAGACAGAGCTTGGATGTGAAGTAAGAGGGAGCATGCAACTGGGTTGCAGTGATGACTACATGCTACATGCTCCCTTAACTCATATTGTAAACCGGTAAGTCCTTTGTGGTATATTTTCTTCAGTAGGGACCCCTGCAAGGGGGTAAGGTTTCACTGTGTGATATTCCTATCTAATAGGTCCTGGCTGTAGACAAGTTGTAGAGCAGGTTGAGGTTACGACAGTAGCTGTTGTTTGTTGGGAAGATAGAGATATAGGTCACCAGGTAAGGAACAGTATGACACCTTCACAAGCCAACCAGATATAAACCAGGAAGCACAAAGAACATGTAAAAGCATGAGATAAGGACACACAAGACAATAAAAAAGGCAGCTCTGCTTTATGGATGGCAAAACAAACTGTGTTGAGAGCGGAAGGATCAGTTTCATGAATAGTGAGGGGTCAGGGCAGACATCTTCGGTTCCTACATAATGTGATAAGGTGTTAGATTTGAGATATCAGAGGAACAAGCCAAGCTCAGAATGGGGCATACATGGGAGTCACAACCAGAGTGAAGGTTGCATATATTAATGGGAACTTTTGGCCCTTGACATGTGCACTAATGGCTTTCAAGACAGGCTTCCCCAAGAGGATGCCTGAAACCCATAGCAGAAGGCAGATTAGTCCTATGCTGGGTCCCTCCTAGTAGCAGCATCATAACAGAAGTCATATGACCCCTCTATTGACGCTGACTTAGCAGTCACATGACTTCTTTATTACTTCCCATACAGTGAATCCTATGGCAGAATCTCCCAGTGACCAGTCCTGCCTGGCGATTAGAGAAGGCTGCTCACCCGCACACAGGTGAAGAGTAGCAGCAAAAGATCGGCAACCAATCTCTTGCTCACATGCGCTCTGACACCAGTTAGGACACTAGGAAGGAGCAGCATTGTATCACTTGAAAACTATCAGTGGGTCATGGGAGTGGTAGGGGGACTTTACAGTCCTGAGTGGACAAAGTGACAGGATCTCCTTAAAAGCATGCACTTGGAAGCACACTTGCACCTCCTGGTCAGCAATCTGAAGTCCTATTTTCTGTTGTAAGATCACATGTATTGGCTTGATTTAACTGAAATCATTGATACTAGAAAGGTGGAGCACAGGCACATTTGTTTTGTTTGAAACCAGCATTTTGTAAGTTGGAATTCCATTTTAAATTATATAAATTAAGTTTTTGTTTTTAGCTTAATAAAACAGTGTTGTGTAATTTATTAAAAGTACTAAAGTAGGGAAATGTTCCTAAAGCATTTAATTATAGTCTTCCTTCATATTTTATATGATATCTTACACTTTATACATAGATAATGTTCATTATTCATATGTCACTGTTTTATTTGGTAGAACACGACGGTTGCAGATGATTAGTTAGTGATGATGAACTGAACTTTCTTTACAGCGCAGAGAAATTGAATCTCAAGAAAATAAGGCTCTGTAGTTTTTCTTTGATGTCTTACCAGTGTAAATAATTCACTCAAACCAAAAGAGAAAATGCCATGCAAGAAAAAACAAAATGAATACACTAATTATAGAGTCATATTTTAATGGTGCTACTGATTTACTACACTTCTGTTCAGCTTTGTATTTGATCATATTAGTTCAGCTTTGTATTTGATCATATTCCAAGATAAATATATTCTAAAGTTTTAACATATTATATTTATAGTTGGAAAAGACTAAAGTAGATTCACAGTAATCTTAGAGAAAATATTTTACAATATTAGCTTAACACGATACAGCAAACAAGAGAAAACATCACTAATAACGTTCAAGTGTCATTAATGAAAAACAAAATCTACTGGTAGTATTTAAAATAGATACATAGTAAAATGTAAAGCACTGTATAATTTGTCAGCACTATAGATATACAGTAAATACCTGTAAGGAATAAATAATCGTCAAACTGTATGTTATAGAAAAAACATATACCCCTTTCTGTTAGGATAAATCTTATTGTCAGTATGACATTTCCTACATAGATCCATGGCACATTTCTGCTCAGAGTCAAATCTGTTCCTACCCTGCATAATACGACTAAGCAACCAGGATATTGGTATAATGTCTTGAACTCCTGCCCAACCTGCATTCATTTATTTATTGGCCATCATGCATCAGAACAAAGGCATCCTACCTATTTATCTATTGTCACTTTGCAGTTGCATTGTCAGCACAAATTCCTTCTCTTCATTCTTCTTGCTTCTTTGAGTATCAGAGGAAAATTATAATATGTTATTTAAAAATATATATTAGTTGAATGCATATCCTTTGTAACTTTTACACTTGGGGACAGGGAATCACTGACCAGTCTCTGTATACATTTTATTGGTTAGCATGTGTTGATGTCACTGAACAAAGCCACTATGCCTATTTTAAAAATGTTTGCTAGCCAGCGCTAATACTTTTTTTTCACACTAAAACAAGTGTAAAACATAAACATTTAGTAGCATTTTTTTTATTCCATAGTGTTAGCTTTACCTACCAACCTACCAACCCCCGTTACAATATTTTTCTGACAGTTTCTAAGAAGCAATTTTTTTTTGCAGTGAATAATTTTTCACATTTTCAAACTCATCTGAGCATCTGCAGAAAATTAAACTTTTATGGTGCGTATTTGAAAAATATATTCAGTATTACATTTCATTATTGTTTCAGAGTTGCTGTGATGTGTTGAAACATACCAACTACCATGTTACAATTTTTTATATGCGAACAAAACTGCAGGCCCTAATTTTGTACATACATAGGGGTCTATTCACTATGCTGCCGTGGGCAGCAAACCGTTTACAATAATATGATAAGGAGGATGAAAGTGCCATTTTAAGTTGGAGCAAAAATACTGCTCAATCCTCCTCCTCCTCAGCCCATGCAAGCACTTTCCTCATAGTTAAGGTTGCCAGCTGACAGTACTCTTAAATTCTAGTATTTCTCTTTTATGGGTAAGTGACCTAAGACTAATACCTAAAGTTAACCAAGATATAGGCCAGAAGGAAGAAACCTGTATGCATAACCCAATTTGTTGAATGCATTGGGGCATTAGAACTAAGCAATGGTGAGCCGGAAGAAGACTGCATTCATAGTAGAACAATTGTAATCCATGATGCTGGCGGTGGTGAACATTCTAATGGCAAATAAAGTGATGAAAAAAAGAGGCCAGGCAAGTAGTGACCAATACCACAAATACCTCTTATGATTCATCATGGGGAAATTAGAATTATGTACTAATGCTCAGGAAATGGGAATCAGGTCAGGGTGCCAAGAAAGAGGCAACAGAAGAGAAGGGAAGTGTTGGAAAAAGAGTCAAACTATGGGGTCTATCCACTAAGCTGCCGTAGGCAGCCGAGTGACTAACCGACCCGAAGTGAGCCAAACGCTGTTTGGCTATTCACTTCAGGCTGGTACGGCTGATTCCAGCCATATATCGGCTGATTTCAGCCGTATATTGGCTGAAATCAGCCTACATTGGGTGGCTTCAGCTGGCTTTGGGTCGGCCGAACATGCTCAGCATGTTCGGCCGACCTCGAAGTGCAGAAGGAGTTCGACTCAGCTGATCCAACATCTGGATCGGCTAAGCCGAACCTCCGGCAGGCTACTCGCTGCTGTTCGGCCTGTGAGTGAATTAGCTAATGCCGCCAAGCAGAGAGGTACTGAGCAGAATAGAAAAACAGTTTAAAAAGTAGTAAAAGAAAAATAGAAAATGATTGGGCGGAGCTAGCAGTGACAGCTAGCTCCGCCCAACTGTTTTCTGTTGGCCGGGCGGTTCTGTTGCCGCCCAGCTGTCAGAAGCAGGCTGTCAGCCGGCCAATGGCCGACCATTTGGACAGCTTCGCCTTGGCTCGACTGAGCCGCTCGGCCAACTTCGGGAGCTGTATGAGCTATAGTGAATAGCCCATACAGCAGCCCTTCAGTTCTACTGAAGCGAAGTGGTCCTGGGGCCGAAGCTAGCCGAAGGATCAGCTGAAGCTACGGCTAGATCCTTTGGCAGCTTAGTGAATAGACCCCTGTGTAACACAAAACAATACACAATTAAGTGGAGACACACTTGTTTTGAAATTGGGCAATATTCTGCTGTATCAGTACATTTCATCAATTTATGTAGTGTACAATGTCCTGTGTGGCAGACCACTGTAGCAGGATCCCTAAAAAAGACTGCTGGTGGACTGATGTTTCAACTCCATAATCATCACACCTGGAAGGTGAATAAGATGCTTTTGCCTGCTGTATGTGTTAAGGAGATCATACCCCTAAACCCCCCCCCCCCCCTCCTTTTTGTGTTTCCTTCTGTGGGGTTGACATAACTACATTAATTCAAACCAAGCTTTGAGCGGATTTATTAAAATTAGGCATCTTCTGTCTGCTTGTTCCACTCCTTGTCACCCAGCGCTATTCGCCAAAGAATTCCATAGCTCTGCCTCACTGTATTGACACACTATCAGCTTCTCCTCCTCCACTTTTTCAGCATGTTGCCCAGCAGCTCAGGAAACTGATAGGTGATAGCAGGGTGTTAGGGTTGTGGTGTGGGCCAGATTTGACGAGGAGGACCTCCCTTGCAACCCTGTCTGTGACCACTGGGGTTTGTTCAAACAGTGTGCGCAGGAAGGGGGTGCACGGGTGCTGGGTGCTGATCCTGGGTTGCTCAGATGAGTGGAGACTGGATGGAGCAGTTGGTCGTTAATCTCTCCAAATGGGAAGTCAAGAGGCAGACCGGATCAAACACAATGAGGATAATCCAAAGAGTCGTCAGGAAACAAGCCGGGTCGATAACAGGCGGGCAAGGCAGTACCAGGGATAATCCAAAGAGTCGTCAGAAGCTAAGCCAGATCACAGGGTTTTCAAGGAGACAAGAGCAAGGCACAGACATCCACACAGGCTTAAGATCACTCAGCACTGAATGAAGGATCTGAGTTGCCTTATATAGCCCAGGGATGGGTTATTGCGAATGCGCCGGCGTGATGACGTCACCGGGACGTATCCGCATAGTGACGTCACGCCGCGTGACCCCGCCGGGTCTTCTGGCGACCGCGCCTGCGCGGCCTGGATGCGCCGGCGGACGTCCTCTCTGTGTGCGTCCCCGCACTGGAGCCCGGATCGGGACCCGATATGCCCCACGGACCGGGACCCGACATGGCCCACGGACCGGGATATGCCCCACGGACCGGGACCCGACATGGCCCACGGACCGGGACCCTACATGGCCCACGGACCGGGACCCGACATGGCCCACGGACCGGGACCCTACATGGCCCACGGACCGGGACCCGACATGGCCCACGGACCGGGACCCGACACAGGGTATCAGATTCTCCTACATGTTACCCACGCTGAGGAATAGGATGCAGCCCCGAAATGCATCAGCCGCAAGTTGCCTGAGATGATGGTGCTGGCTGGTGCAGCTGAAGGAATCTTATTTACTGGGCAACTGATACAATGGTGTATGAGGGGCACTCCTGGAGATATCCATTAGAGTGACACATGAACAATATTTGGGATATTTGTTATCAATCTTTTTGAGTACCTTTTTACATGTTGTTTACTTTATTTTGTATGTGTATGTGTGTTTGTTTCCTGCTGCCCACATTTGCCTGATTCTCTCTTCTTGTATTCAGGCCTCTATGTTATTCACCATTGTTAAAAAACTAGAAGCTGCAGATAGCCATTCAGCATCTCTCTGCCTGTGTCCCACCCTTTGTGCTATTACCTACTACACATGAATTAGCAGCTGCTAGTTTCTGTTGAATGGAGAATAGCTCAGGACTGTTTACATGTTCTGGTGGGTGTAGCACCAGACTGGCAGTCCCCTTAAGCTAACTGGCAGATCATTGTTCCTTGCCCACATGGGGCATTCCACCCTTCCTGCACATGATGGACAGTACAGGGAGAGGCGGTGTGAAAAAGGACCTTGATTGGTTACTGCTGTAGTCAAAGAGGAAGCCAACCACTAACAATAGGCAGGGACTATGACTTCTGAGCTGGCCCACAACTTGGATGGGGAGAGTTCACCCGGGACCCCCATAGGCAGAGCGGGAAGCCCAGGGGTGCTGTGTAAACCTGGGAAGAGGGCTCAGGAGGTGCATAAAACCACTAGGAGCCAGGACTGAATAGATAATTTCCTATCATCATGGGTTAGCCAGGTAATGGAACTCAAATATAGATTGCTTGTAACATGAATCTCTGTCATTGTGCTTGTATATGAGATTTGCCTGTGCCAGGAATTAAGACTTATAGTGTTTATATTGTTTTCACCTTTATTCTCTGTGGCCTAATTCTGCTTACCTTACAGCTTTTTCCCTTGTTCAATAAAGCCCATTTAAACTGTTTCCAGATGTGTATTTGTCACTTGAGTTCAGATACATGGTGGGTCATCATCACTGGGAGCAGCAGAAGGACCCAACATGTTCAATGGCTTTTTAGTGGTAGCACAACATTGGTAATAGTGCAGTGGGTGGGACAAAGGTAGAATATTCAAAGAATGGTGCCTATTCTCTACTGAACTGCATTCTGCAGCTGCTAGTTTCTGTACAGTGGAGAATAGCACAGGGGAAAGGACATAGACAGAGAGAAACAGGATATATAGAGAATAACAGCTATTGTCTGCTTGACAGTATCCTGCATATGCTAGTTCAGTTCAGTTGGGAATAGCACAGAGGGCTGAAACCACGAAGAGAGGTAGTCAATTATGGGCAGTAAGCAGAAGAGTCTGATGCACTGCCTATACCTGTGAGTGTTCTGAGTAACATGCAGCATTAGGATTCTCTAAAGTGGAGGTGGTGGTGATGTGCTGTGTAGGCTGATGCTGCAGTGATGACAGGGGAGTTCTCTTATTCTCGGATACTGCCTATTTATACACCCACACTGATGTAGCTGACTCCCAAAAGCCCACCAGGACTTCCTGGATCTTGGGAGTTGTAGTCTGCAGGACTTCTCCTATGTATACATAGGAAGCCATGCAGATCCCTCCCCCTGCCTGCTACCGAACTTGGATGATTTAGAAACCTGTGATGCTGTCACAAGGTATAAAAGCATTCCCATCTACAGCAAGAAGTCAGGTAGAATTCCTTTTTTTCAATTTCATCATGCAGTGAAGGGTAGGGAGTCTTGAACAGTTATAGAATGATGCTCAGAGATCAGCTTTAATTACCTTAAATGAATATTCAAAGTGAAACTTCACCTTAATTACTCAACTCAGTAAATATTCACTTTCCAAATCGAATATTGACTTTGCTAGGTGAATGTCTTTAACAGTACTTCTTTAGTAAATCAACCCCATTAGTTGACTCAACAATTAATCTTACACCTAATTTTTTTGACACTTTTTACCTACGCCCCTTTAATCTGCTTTGTCAAACAGAATGCATAAACAGTGCACAACAGGATTACACAAATCTCCCCTGTGCAAAATTTAAGTTAAAGGACATATATACAGTAAATAGTCCAATTTTAGCACCCAATTTCCTTTTAAGTACTGTATTTTGAACTTCATTCACAGACCTTCTAACCCCCATCACAAAACACAGTGTCTTAAACTTGAGGAAAGATTGTTTTCAAAGGGAAACACTTTCTTCACGGTCCAGTGCAGAACACACCATGTACTACAATATCACAAGAATTTAGAAAAAAACAAGATTGAAGATTCAAATGTGTATTTTTCCGTTTTTTTCCTTCTTGCTTCAACTTTAAAACAATAATCTGTCCTGACATATGTTTAATAACTGTGAGTGATATATAGCATTATTATTAAGTACATGTTCAATGATGTATTTCCTTTTCTCCAGGGGCCAAGAACAAAAAAAGGAGCTATCTTGTTGATATCTTTAATAACTTCCTTTGGGATTTTAAATTTCTGATGTAGCTGTTTGGAGAAAAGAGTTAATCAAGTAATTTCAAGGATTAGACAACACAGGGTTACTAATGAGAAGCTTTAGCTCAGTGATAAAGTTTTTTCCAAGAATATTTCAAGAGGCCCATAACCTTTGGCTGACACCCAATAAGGCTATTAGTTTAACCATGGGATGCACAAGTAAATGTTACAGTCAGCGGTTTGATGTCTGAAACTTGTACATAAACCTTGGTTGTGATGAAGATTCCAAAACCAGAGTTTAAGAGATTGAGAGGTTAGAACAAATAGATCTACACTTACAGTACATTTTTTATCATCCAATGGTGAACAATGGTACAGTGGTGATGACCTCTGTTTCCCTAATCCTTTCATTATAATGCACACACCAGTAACTATGGATCCCATTTAAATGTCACGCTGCCCTCAGTTCTATAAACATGTATCATCCATCACTAAATATTTAGATCTAAATTGTTGGAGTCCAGATCTGTGCCAGGGAAAGGGGGATTAATTCCTTCAAAGATTTTGCATGATGAATTCTTTTGCTGGGGTAAACATCCGAGAAGAGCTCACACTACAGCCATAAAATATATAAATAACGTTTAAAGTTTAATTAAGTCAACATTATTTAAAGTGGCTGTCATATTTTATAGTGAACTCTTGGAGTTTATTTTGCATGCCTCGCAATAAACAGTCTCCTCCTCTCAGATATGAGGTTAAAGTTAAAGGCTGCGTGTCTGAAACTGGACAGGGACTCGCATGAGCTCCAAAGGAAACAGTATCTTGTCTTTTACTATCTATTTTTTTTAATGAGCTGAGATATTATACAGACACAGGAAAGAGATTACAATGAGAAACCTTGTAAATTGCTTAAACAGTTTGCTTTATTTTTCAGAGTAATTCACATGCCAGGAAATAAGAACTTAACTTAATTTAGCACCACATAAACTTTCAACTTTAGTTCTATTTATTTTGTATCGAAACTGCAACTCCATTATAATGCAGGCTCTCTCTTCTAAAGCCAATGCATGTTTTCAGGCGCATTCCATCAATATACACTGTTTTCCTCCAAATACTTCCCTTTTCTTACCTCATGCTTCTGTGACTGAAATCCTCTTGAAGATGGCAGGGAAGTGTAGGACGCAAAGTGAAGGAAATGAAGAGTGCCAAGTATACCACGCTAGGGATCACAGTGTGCTTAATTACCCATGGAAGTTTTGACTCCCAAAATGCGTTGGCCTTGTCTTCAATCATTAAAGAAATTGATTGGATAAGCACAAAATTCTCCATTCTTAAGTTTCAACTAGTTAGCATTGTTTTATACAGTAAAGATTCTTGTTTTCAAAAATCACCAAAGAAAACCTCCCTTATAACAAATACATTATTATATTATACAATTTGTATTTCCTTTCTTTCTCCAGCAAACTGTCCATGATTATTTAACAGGGCTCCTATCAATCATATAATCAGCATGGCATATATCCAAATATTTAATATGTTTTCACTGCATCCAACTCGGACCAGCAACAACCAAAGTCACGTCAGTATGAACTTAAGGATAACAAGCTAAAAAGAACTTTGACATGGTGAATTATAGATTATAGATTTTTAATCAATAGGGATGTTGAACTCACATTTCCATATATCAGTTCTGGCCTTGTTTGCTATACAGAGGTTCAGATTTCTATCTTTACAAAGGAACAACCGCTTTAATAAGCAAGCATGCCACTATAATTTCATAACATTTACCAAATGTGAAATACAAATTGTGAAACAAAAGCAACTGTCCCAAACGTTTACTGGTATGAGTTATGCAGAAGAACAATGATGGCAGTTGCATGTAGTTAAAGCAATTATAAAAACTAAATAAACTGTTCATTTACAGTATATACTGTGTGTAGAGATGTGTTCCCTAGAGCCTAATTAAAATCCTAATTGTTTTACTGATTTGGCAAAGTTTCTTTCAGATTGCTGCTGCCTGCCCTTCTCCCTGCACTTTTGTTCTTGCCTAGGGGGTAGGTGGTGTACAGACCTAGGACTTTGCGGCCCCTGCCCGTATTAAGTATTTTTGTTATAACACATCATTCCTGTACTTTCTTACACCATAAAGCAAAGGGTGGTGGTGAGGTCTGCTTCCAGTACACATGGATACACACCTTCACCGCATTAATCAAGTTAATCAAAAGTGATCGCTTATACTTATGTCTAGGCAAATGTTTGTAAGCATGCTACAGAGTCATCACCTAGGTCAGGGGTAGGCAACCTCGGCTCTCCAGCTGTGCTGAAACTACAAATCCCATAAGGCATTGCAAGCCACAGGCATGACTCCCAGAGGCAGACGCATGATGGGATTTGTAGTTTCAGCACAGCTGGAGAGCCAAGGTTGCCTACCCCTGACCTAGGTCAACATCAGTCAACGTTTTACTCAAGAAGCAAACCCCCAATCAAGGTCTAACCAATGAGCATTCCCAGATAATGTGCAGCATAGTACCCAGGGCCTGGTTACAGTGCCGGCAGAGGAGAACATTACGGAAAGTTCTTGTGGATTACTGTGGGATCTTATACCATCTGGGTAAAATGAAAAAGAAAACCTGATTCCTGAATTCTGCTTGAACTGATTTGGGGAAATAACTAGGAAGGGCTGATTTGGGGAAATAACTAGGAAGGTACAGGACCAGTGGCGTAACAACCGGGGGTGCGGGGGGGTCACTTGCCCCGGGCGCAGGACTGAGGGGGGGCGCCGTCACGACCCCCGCTAAACGAAGCCATGGCTCCTCCCTCAAGAGGACACATGGGAGGACACTCATTTTCAGTATACTATTTCTCGCAAACCTGGAGAAAGTGTTCATACGCCAGTTTTTCAAATCCCTTCTGATGGTGGAAAGGATAAGATGGAAATTCAAATGGAAGACTGTAGAAAGTAAGTTCAGCTCCATGTATTTAATGTGGCCTGAGACCCAAACGGAAACTGCTTTTGAGGGCTCGCAAAGTATTATCGTATGCCTTAACCTCCATGGCGGTATGATTTTTTATTTTTTTCATGTCATTTTTCGGTCTATTTTTTTTCCAAATGTTTTTTGTCTTTGTCGTTTTTTTTGTACTTTTTTAATATCACGCTGGTTCCCTGGAACCCGGAAGACGGAAGCCGGCATCGGCCGCAGAACACAGCGCGGCTCGAGGGACAAGGTAAGTAAATGCTATGCGGCTTTCTCGAGTGTAGCTCGGGGTTACCGCTTATGGTATGGAAAAGTATTACCCCCCGAGCTACACTCGGGAATACCGCCAGGGAGGTTAATGAACTCTGGAGCCAAGATAATTTGAAAAGCCCTATAAAACAGAGCAGTGAATCCATTCGGACCCAGAGCCTTATGAGGTTACAACTTAATTGCTGCCTGAAATTATTTTCTGTAATGGGCTCCTACATGGTCGAACTCACCTCTGGGGATAACCTGAGCATGCTCAAAGACAAAAGATTTTCTCCAACTTAGGCTGGTCATTAACCTGATGGCCAAAAGGGGAAATATTTTATAACTCTTAGTAGAAAAACTGAAAGTTTTGTGCAATTCTCCAGGCACCCGCCAACCTATGTTAAAGCTAATATTTGTTTAATTAAGACTTGTTTTATGTTTTTTATTTAACCCCTACTGTCATCTCTGAAATTTGTTCAGATAGCTTGTGCTTGAGCAGCTTCTTCCTTGGTCAGAGCAGTCAAAGTTTGACATTTGTGGAACTGTGTGGACTCGGACCTGGGAGTACTCAGATCTGAGCACTTCTGGGTTTATACTAACTAGGAGATCAGTGAACAGGGGGAAAACTCCTGCCATTCTTCCTTGACACACAACCTTGGCACCCAGGAGGGCCAGGTAAGTCTGGGACACATGGCAGAGGGGCAACAAGTGCCCAGTAGTGTAGAAGTAATTGAGCATTGTAAAAATGATACTTTGCACTTTAACATGCATTTGTATTCAAGTATTTCATTTTGAATGCACTGTAAATGCATGACAATGGGTGAAAAATTAACCTGTAGCACTTTTTTAATGCAAAACTGCTGTGCATTCTGCAATGATAAGAGGTTCAGCATAAGTGGAAATTACTTTCTCAATCTAAGCAACTAGTCGACAATACATGTAGCATTTGCCATGGTACAAATAATTAGTTATTTTGATGAGATTTAGAAGATAGAGAATGCTATGTAGAGAATATAGCAGATTGCAGCAACAACAAATTTCCTCACACACAGTGACAATTTTAGGTACTCATATATACAGTAGACCAAGACAAAGATTGCATCTTATAATCATTAGCTGATTTTCTCTTTATCCATTTAGCTACTTACATACAATGCTTGTAGACTCACATATAGTTGCACAGATTTATTGAATTGTTATATTTTGTTTAACATCACACTTGATGGATGTGACAATAAAAAGTGTCTGAGTAGGTATTTAACTTAACAGAAGACAAACAAAGAGATTTTTATTTAACCTTCTGTGCACTGATTAGCATGCTTTTTAAGACTTTATACACATAAATATGATTTATTTCACCTTTGAGCACACAAACTTAGCTAGTTAGATTTTGCATAATGCAACCATTGGTGTGTTCCAACTAACCAAGCTCCAATAATTACACCAAGTTTACTTACATTATTTAATTTTGGACTATCCTATATACAGTATATTTAGTCATTGTTAATACATGTGATGTTAAACTTGTCTTAAAGTCTAAAGAAAGGTTATTATAGCCATTTGATGGTCCATTAGAAATGAAATAGTCAGAATTAAACAAAGATGAGGGATACAAAAAATAGAGCAGAAGTTCCCAGCGCTGTCATTAGACCTTTCTCTGGACAGTCCAGTCTTCTATCAAAGTAAGGTTAGTGCACATGCACACTAACATTTCTAGGGAGCATGTTCAAGGATCAAAAACAGGACCATGCTCATCTGGAGATATGTCTGAATAGCACCTACATGACATTCAGCAAAGTAGGTTTAGTAATGATCCTCTATATATTGCACGTGTTACAGCTGGAGCAGGAGGAGGCAGTTAGTAGGTAGAGCTTTTAGTGCCATAGATTTTCATACACATCTTTTTAAAATCCTCAATAGAAATTAACCACAATAAAATCTCTTAAACTGGCAATACATCTATAGATTATCTGCAGATTTTCTATGGTCAGATGGAAAAAGTGCAACAGATTCCTCCAACTACGCTAAACTCTGTGGATGGAGGAATCTCCTGCTGGGCCAAGCTTCATTATCTTGCTAGTCGGCCCCGCTGGCTGTCAGAATACCTGAACAATCTGATTGGATGCAGGCATTGTTCAGGTATTTTGAGAGCCAATGGGGCCGACTAGCAAGATACTGTAACTTGGCCCAGTAGGAGATTCCTCCATCCACACAGTTTAGCGTACATGAAGGAATCTGTGGCACGTTTTCCATCTGACCGTAGAAAATCTGCAGATAATCTATAGGCGTATTGCCAGCTTTAGAAAGGAATATGGCATATGTATGCCACAGTTTCAATGGAGCGCCATTTCTTGTTCAGGAATAAAAGTGACACAGCCTTACTATAAAAAGGGGTGTATAGTTTGTTGTATACTATACATCCATGAGGCATATTAGATGTAAAAAACAGTAGTTCATTTCAATGATAAGACACAGTTTTCAGTCTGTGTGAACACAAAATAGCTATTTTTAACTAAGCCATACTCTAGCACCTGAATTATGCAAAGAAGACCACATTTCCAGCATTATGAAAATGTGTTATTTAATAATATAGGCAATGTTGGTTACTATTTCTATCCCACTATAACTAAAGAAAAACATGAGGCTAGTTTCTATAAACATTAATAGTTTCCCACATCTTTGTTTAGAGAATAGCTTGAGGATTTCTAAACTCTAAAATCTCATTCATTCCAAAAGAATGGTTTCACAGACGACTTCATAAATCTTTGCTCCTGGATTTGCATGCTCCAGCACTTTGGGCTTGTGGAATTTGCAGGTGACTATTTGCAATGTAAATATGACTCTCACTAGGAATTAAAAGTATAAATTTCAAGTGGAGGATACTACTATAGACATATTTTATGTAAAACGTTTACATTTCAAAGTCCATTATTTTCACCCTATACTTGTGGTGCTAATGCTAAAATGTGTTTCTTGTAAACATTGCGTGTCAATTCCTAATGAGTAAAGAAAAAAAATATAACATCTAATATATATAACAATTAACTATTTCTTGCCTTCACAGAATTCATCCTCCATGTCATGCAACCAACAAGAGATAACGTACATGTAGATTAGACTAAAGTTAGCTTTGTTATAGGAAAAAAAGCGAAACAGCATATTTATGGCCACATGCAAAAAATATAATCAAACTGTATTTATAACAATTACAACAATAAATATAAAAAAATGAAATAAAAATCATATAGTGGTAACATATTTACATCTTTTATGATATGCACTAAATAATCATCAATTGCATTAAAATCATAAAAATACACACACTTGGGCTCATTTACTAAAGGAGTCGGTAATCTTCAGTCGAAAACATTTGTGTAAATATTCACTTCAGTTATCCAATAATGTGAAAAACATTGGGTATTCAAAGTGAACAGCTTATTGCAATTGATTGGATAATTAAAGTGAAAATTCATACAATTATATGAGTGAAGAATCAGCACTACTTTAGTATATCAGTCTCAGTATTCAACTGTAATAATTATTTCTGTACACAGCATTGCATTATTCTTCAGCATTCTCTTATCTGTCTGGATGTCACAACACTTCTTAAAACTCAACCTTTCAAAAACTGAGCTCATGATATTTCCTCCCGTCCATGCAGATTGTTAACACAACTATACAGCCCTCCCCCATGCCAAGGTCCTAGGTGTCATCCTTGTCTCGGACTTCACCTTTCTTCCCCACATCCAATCACTATCCAAATCCTGCCGCCTTCACCTTCGCAACATCTCCAAAATACGCCCCTTCCTCACCAATGAAACTGCAAAATGACTCATCCACTCCCTTGTTATATCTCATCTTGACTATTGCAACTCCCTCCTCATTAGCTTACCTCTACAAAGGCTATCCCCCCTTCAGTCTATCTGCTAGACTCATCCACCTAACCAAATGCTCAGTGTCTGCAACCCCCCTCTGCCAATCCCTACACTGGCTTCCTATAGCCCAAAAGATAACATTCAAAATATTAACATTCACTTACAAAGCCATCCACAACTCTGCCCCTGGCTATATCTCAAACCTTGTCTCAAAGTATCACCCTAACCATCCCCTCCGCTCTTCAAATGACCTTCTGCTTTGAGCTTCCTCGTCGACTCCTCCCATGCTCGCCTGCAGGAATTCACTAGACCCTCTCCCATCCTATGGAACTCTCCACCCCAACCTGTCCCTCTATCTTCCACTCTGACTGCCTTTAGGCGATCCCTTAAGACTAATTTCTTCAAGGAAGCCTATCCCACCTCAACCTGGCCACAGAACTATCACATTCTCAAACAATTCATCCCCACACAGCTACCTCCTCATGTATCACCTCCCAGACCCTTTAAATTGTAAGCCCTCACGGGCAGGGCCCTTCTTCCCATCTTGTCTTGAATTGTATTGTAATGTCTTCCTTATATTGTAAAGCGCTGCACAAACTGTTGGCGCAATGTAAATCCTGTATAACAATAATAATCTGTGTGTTGTTTTAGGTTGTTATTTTCATATCCCATCATCTGCCTATGCCTTAAATTGTTTTTCCAGGATTACACATTAAAGTGAAAACTAAACTCAGGAGTTAAACTTTAAATATGCATTGAAGTACCTTAACTATTAACAAAAATGTATCTCATCACTCTGCTGTAGATCCTCAAATCATCCCTGAATTGGTGCATTTTTAAGATTTAACTAACGAGTTTACTGTCACTTTAACTCAATGAGACAGGATGCGTTAGGCTCTGAAGCTCTATTTTTTCCACTCTAAAATGTTTTCCTGTCTTCCCCTAATCTGATCATTGCAAAAACATACCGTCTCCCATGCTGTTGCAGACAGGGGAGTCAGGGAAGGAGGAGTTGTAGTAGCAGGTGATAGCAGTCAGTACATGGATCATGCTTGGTGTGCCAAAAACAGAACTGTCAGTATTTCCACAGCTTGTAATGTTGTCAGCTACCTTATTCATTCTAATACAGAAGCAACTAGGCTAATGGGTACATAGACAGGATTCATTTCTTTCTTCATATATGATACATTTTATATATCTAAAGTCTCATTTTAGTCTGGTTGTTAATTAGCCTAAATAATAAAAACTGCCATTTTAAATTAGTAAAAAAAAAAGCTGTAATATACCTGATCATTAATTGCATTTAACATATGCCTGAAAGCTGGCCACTTGTAGAGGAGGAGGGGGGTTGGTGGCATTCACTAGTGTTTACACATCATTTGCTATTTGCTTATGGCATGCAAGGACATGCAAGGACATACTGGAGACACATCTTCCATGAGCAGTTCATGCAGCCAATGTAGACAGAGAAACACGGGTTGAAATAGGCATGGCCAGAAGGTGACATACAGTGTAGAGAAGGGCTATTCGATGGAACAGTCCTGATAGCCTTTCCCATGCTATACATCATCATGCACTGTTGTAGTCCAAGTAGCAACAAAGGGTTACAGTGCTGTAGTAAATTCACCTGTTGTTGGAAAAGCATTGTCACCCTACTAAAGAAAATGCTAAACCAAATGGCCTACTGAAAGTATCAAAAAGTATTATTCTATTTTCTATGTCTTATCAGGGAGTATTAGAAAAAAAATACAGTACTTCCACTGCATATAATATTTTTAATTTTAATTTAGATTTAGAGCAAACTAATCTGCCAAATAAACATTAAAGGGGTTGAACATTATTTAAATTATATAACAGGAATATCTAGAGTTACGTAGACAGGATTACACAGAGTTAGGGTATAAAAATCAGTCTTATTTCCAAAGGCACTAGAAACCAAAATAGGATTTTTCTTCTCTGTAAAATGCTTTACTTGAAGTACAGGATACCGATTGGTATTCAGGAACATAAGGTTGTCACCAAGCAATACAACTGAGGGGTGGTCTACACAGCAGACAAAATACCAACAGGCAGGTTAACAGAAGGGCATGAGCGATCTCACAGAGCAGCCAGAAGAACCTAGCAAGTGAAGCTGGCATCAGATGAGGCCCTCAACATCTGCCTTGTACAACTTATCAAAGGTGTGTAGCAGCTTTGTATATCTGAAAAACAGATGCCTCATGCTAGAAAACCCATGAGACACTGATCTAGCTTTAATAGGGAAAGGCAAAAAGTTGCCCTTAAGCCCACAGGCTTGAAAGATTATTTGTTGAATCCACTAGAAGATGGTGGAGCGAGATGTAAGTTGTCCCTTGTGGGGACCCTCAAGAACAATAAAAAGGGAGTTAGTTTGTTAGAATAAAGCTGAAGTTGAGAGGTAGACTTAAACAGTGTGTACTAAATCCAGATTCCATACAGCGGAGAAAGACCTCCTTGAGATTGTGGCAGGGCATAGAGAAGGCAGGACAATGTTGAGGTGGCTGAAAGAACCTTGGGAAGAAAGAAGGCCTTTTTCCTTAAGACACGCTTGTCTCTGTGCAGTACAAGGAAAGATTTGTTACAGGTTAAGGCTGCAAACTCTAAGACACTGAGTTGAGGCAACAAGAAAGGCAACTTTGGGAGAGAGTCAACAGGATATTATTCCTGGTAAGCTCACAGGCTGCTTTCTGGATAGTTCACAGAACCAGATTAAGAGCCTACAGGGTCACAAGGGAATGCAAAGGGAGAATACAATGTGAGCAATCCCGTGTATGAAAACCTTCACTAAAGGGTTAGAAGCAAGCCGTTTTTGGAAAAGGGTTGCTAGGGCTGAAATCTAACTCTTGATGGTACTCAAGGCTAAATGTTGATCCAGACCCGATTAGAGAGAAGGCAGGCTACATCTCATGGGTACTTCCTAGGGTGGAAATGCCTCGATAAGTCAACTTCCTAGCTTTCAAAAGTGAAGGATTAACTGAAGCTGATAGGCCCCTATCCTTCAGGACCTGAGGAATCAAAACCAGAAACCGTGAAGCAGAATTATAAACTGGCCCCATGGAACAGAGGATCTGGTTGGGGTCACAGAGTGTCTGCAAAAAGTCTGTAGAGCATTTATCTTGGCCAGTTCAGTGCAATGAAGATTACTGGAATGCCCACTGATTCAATGTCGATCCTGTATAGCAAACGAAGATGAAGTTTCAGAGGGGGAAGGGCATAGATCAGTCTTAATTAATCCCACATAGTCACCAGGGGTCTCCCATCTGTGACAGAGGTCTTGAAACACTTCCAGGTGAAGTTATCCCTCTTCTGAGTCCAGATGGGGATGTTCCCCATACCAATTTTCCACTCCTGGAATGTGGACAGTGGATAGGGCTGGAACATGAAGTTCCACACAAGCCATAATCTGATCTGTCTTTCTGTGAGCCTCAAGACTTTTGGTTCCACCTGGTGGTTGATGAAAGCTACTGCAGTGGTGTTGTCCAACTGAATCCTGATTGGATGATTCCATAGTCAGGAGGTGTATCAGTAAAGGGATACTCGAATTGCCAAAGCCAAATTCCAGAATTTTAATTAGAAGAAGCTTCCTCCGTCATCCAAGTTCCTTGTATCAAAAGAGAGTCCAGGACTCCTCCCCAGCTTGACAGTCTGGCATCCGTTATTATGATCTTCCAGCAGAGGGGCAGGTAGGCTTTCCCCAACTCCAGGGCCAGACTTATGACAAACCAAGCCAGAGCAGGCCTTGTCTTGAGGGTCAGGCAGATGTGATGGTCCAGAGATTTAGCTTTCTTGCCCCACGCAGACAGAATGTTGGGTTGCAGTGGCTGGCTGCTGGATTGAAGCTTCCAAATATGGCGCAAAGAGTATTGAGCTTTTTCCTATGGAAGGAAGGACCCTGGGCAGGAACGTCTTTAGGAATAGGCACAGATACTCCAAGCAATGAGTTGGTTCCAGTGCATACACAGAGTTTCAGGACCCACCCAAACCTCTGCAATGTTTAAACAATCTGTTGGACACTGACTGATAAAGCCTGTGTCACAGGGAGTGTGGAGAAGCAGAGTGGCATGAGTGCCAAGGTTGCAAGCTGGACTGGATCTGTGCAGATGTTCGGTGCAGTGACCGGATTACTGTAGGCTTCAGGACTCGGAAACAATGCCAGAATACAGTGGTATCAGAACGGGTGACAGAAGCCTAGCCACAAGACAAGTGAAGGCTGGAAACAGCTGAGCAGTGCAGTACCAAGTCAGGACCCAGAAACAGAGTCTGGATCACAAGCTGAGTTCAGTAACAGCCAGTCAGAGAGGACAGAGCATTGCTATTTTCATGGCAATACCTTCTGCACAGCAACCTCTCAAACTCAGAACCTTACTTGTACTTGCCTGCACTACTATTCAATCCAATCCTCACAGATTCCTAAGCTCCTCACTGCAGAAACCATTTTCTTGCAAAAGACAACATACAGCAGAAACCAGCCTTTACTTCACCAGCCATCTTGTAGCAGACCCAACTCTCTCACTGCAGGCACCAGTCCTTTTGTCTGCAGGTACCAACAGACACTAGACTTCTCACATAACCCACATAAGGTTCTTACCCCATCTTAGCATTTTACACAACAATACGCTATAGGAATGAGTTCTTGAAAAAAGTGGGCTGTGAATCTAGCTATTAAATGTCTTTTTTTTTTAAACTAACTGTCCCGGTAGGGCTTGTCCTGGCATTCAAGGTCCTGGTGGACAAGAGATTAAAGACCCTCTCTAAAGCCTCTTTTGTCCTTGCAGGTCATGCCATGCAGCAAAACGTTGGGTGTCTGGAGCATTGGTATGGCAGGAGATCCAGGTTCTATCCGTCCAGATACTTCTGCCCTAACAGCTAGAATTCATGCCGGTGGATCTGTGCTATCCTGGAGAAGGCCTGATGGACATGATCTCCAAATCTCATCTTGAACATGCAGTTCAGTTTTGGTCACCAATACTTAGATAATGCTTGAATTAGAAAGGGTTCAGGAATTTTTTTTTATGTGGCATTCATATTTTTACATGCTTGATCTTCCATAATTTTGTTATTATAGTTAATATAACTATTTGCAGATTAGCCATTACATCAATCAAACACTAAAAATTACAATTACTTTGGCTTCTTTCCTAAAAGGTACTAATTATGGTTTAGGGTCAATTATGTTTTAATAGAATTAAAATTACTATTTGCTTACTACATTTAAAATAGCTTTTAGCTACAATGTATTTACTGAGTTTATGGAATAATCTTGGGAGATTAAAATATCTGTTAGATGTAAAAATAGGATATTCACATGGGAACTCAAAGGAACAAAATATAAATTTAGGGGGTTATTCACAAAGCTGCCGAAGGCAGCTGAGTGACTAACCCAGCCAAAATGAAGTGAGCAGAATGATGCTCCGCTATTCACTTCAGCCTTGAACTGGTGATTTCCACCCTACATTAGCTAAAATCAGCCATACATCGGCTGCCTCTGGTCAGCCGACTATGCTCTGCATGTTCAGCTGAGCCAAAGTGCAGAAGGAGTTCGACTCATCCGATCCAACATCTGGATCAGTTGAGCCGAAGCTCTCATAGGGGCCGAACAGCAGTGAGGAAATAGCCGAATGCCGCCGAGCATTCGGCTCGGCTATTCTGCTCGCTATTTCCAAGGTAGCGAGCAGAATAGAAGAAGAAAAAAAACACACAAATGAAAAAAAAAATGTTTCAAAATGATTTAAATAAATTTAAAAAAAATAATAATAACAAAGTTAAGAAAATAATAAAAATATTTTAAAGAAAAAAAACAGCGTGGGGTCCTCCTCCCAAACCATACCAGACCCTGGGGGGAGGGGGACCATCAAGTTCCATCATATACAAGCAAATATATATATTTTTTTATTTTCCTTGCAAGAAATTAGGTATTCTTAGCAAAGTTAAAAGTTAATTTTCGCCAAATTTACTCAGTTAAGAGAAAATTCAATTTCAATATGAACAGCCTGTCCGTGTTGGCCTGCATTTTTTTCAGTCAACAGACTCATAGGGGTTGATTTACTAACCTTATAAACACACCACGAACATGTATACACCTCTGTAGTGTGTTCCCTCCCAGCATGATCTATGGGTGGAATCTAAACACCTTTGTAGTGTGTACACACCCAGCAGGTGTGTTGTGCAAGCCAAGCATGAATTACAAAGTGATGTTGTGTAAATTAGCTCTATGTTGTGTTGCTTGCGTTGATGAATGCAGGAATGTAAAGGCATGAGCTAACCATTTTTGTCTAAACTGTGAAGCAGCATTATATATGCATCATGTGCATGATTTTTCCATATATGGCATTAGTGGAAATATGCTTTTAGAGACTTTTTGGTTGATAAATACGTTTTGCTGTGTAAAATTCACACGCACCTAGTGCGTGCGTGTGTTTAGGTTAGTAAATCACCCCCATAGGGTTGTATTTTGAGAAAAAGAAATAAAGTATAAGCAATAAACAAACATGACTGCTCCCATGTATATATACTGTAAAATGACAAACTATACATAGGAACATGATTTTTAAAGAGTGTAATACTTCCGGATTCGGATCTACAAGCCGACTGCGTTCCAGAGTGGAACGCATCGGCCGTAGGCGTTCCAGGGCGCCTCCTCCCCCTGGCCCTGTATCACTATGCGTTCCAGGGTGGAACGCGGAAGTGACGTCACGCCGCGAGGCTCCTCTTCCGCGTTCCACCAGTATAAAACAAGGCCTCTGAACCTATGGACGGCGTTCCACTATTGGGTTCATGGCCCAGCACCCCAGGAGCTACCCAGCATTGCAGCCATCAGCCTCCCATCAGGAACGTTCACCTCCACTGCACGGAAGCCTCTCCAGGACCTCAAAGGATCTACCTGACCAAGGGGTTCTATCCCCTCAACTGCAAGTATCTGCATTATATCAGACTGTGTTACTTAGGAGTGTCTCTCCACTGCCACCTGGTGGAGGCTAGCTATACATGCCTCAATATTTCCATGCTAATAGTCTATAACTGGATTGCTACTACTGCTATTGTACCACCCACATACAGACTGCCTTAGTACTTACTTGCTCCTCAATATCATTCCCATTTATGATGTTTAAAGGAATATGAAGTAATATTCCACAGAGATAGTGCATCCTGCCTTTTTGTTATTTCCTTACCGCGGTATATGATTTCTAGATCCCAAACTCTCCGCTTGAGATTGAGGGAGCCGCCTGGGATCTAAGCCAGACACCGCATATTCAACCACCGGTTAGAACCGCAGCTGTGATCCAAACTCACCTTCCTGAAGTACGGTGCATGACAAAGAGGGACTGAACTCTGGAAGCTATCTAAAAAAAATGCAGACAGAGGGCAAAGAACTTGTCACCAGTGTTGGTGTGGTCTCCAAGCAGCTGATCTTTTCCTAATTGCTAACTTTCAATACCTTATTCTGCACTGGTTTTCTGCATGAAGGCCATTTTAATGAGGCCGGGCTTTACTTCCTCATGACAAAGCCTCAAGTATGGAGGTAACAGTGAGCAGCACAGCAGTGGCATCCCCAAATCTCACAAAAATAGCAGTCAGAGCCTGTGGTGCATAGATCTCACATTGCAGGTATAGAGTATGTTTTGGACCTGCTCACAAATTTAGATCGAATCAAAGGTTCCGTACTTATATCTGCCGCCTGGCCTGATTATATATAGAGTGCACACTCAGAGAACAAAGGAACCCTGAGACATTAGTCCAGAGTAAGATACTTCTGTTCTTATTCTTCTGCTTCTACATGGTTTTATTTAGGCAGCTGAACGTGTATATTTAAGCGTAGCATTGCAGAAAAGCATTTTAGTTTATATATTCTAGCTTATCATTGGTTAGATCCATTCATGCATAACTTCCTGCCAGGATGTTTATATCTTTCGTCTTGGGTGTTGTCCTGAAGAGGAGGCGCCATCTTGAAGGGGTTGATTTACTAACCTTATAAACACACCACGAACATGTATACACCTCTGTAGTGTGTTCCCTCCCAGCATGATCTATGGGTGGAATCTAAACACCTTTGTAGTGTGTACACACCCAGCAGGTGTGTTGTGCAAAGCCCTGCATGAATTGCAAGGTGATGTTGTGTAAATTAGCTCTACGTTGTGTTGCTTGCGTTGATGAATGCAGGAATGTAAATGCATGAGCTAACCATTTTTGTCTAAACTGTGAAGCAGCATTATATATGCATCATGTGCATGATTTTTCCATATATGGCATTAGTGGAAATATGCTTTTAGAGACTTTTTGGTTGATAAATACGTTTTGCTGTGTAAAATTCACACGCACCTAGTGCGTGCGTGTGTTTAGGTTAGTAAATCACCCCCATAGGGTTGTATTTTGAGAAAAAGAAATAAAGTATAAGCAATAAACAAACATGACTGCTCCCATGTATATATACTGTAAAATGACAAACTATACATAGGAACATGATTTTTAAAGAGTGTAATACTTCCGGATTCGGATCTACAAGCCGACTGCGTTCCAGAGTGGAACGCATCGGCCGTAGGCGTTCCAGGGCGCCTCCTCCCCCTGGCCCTGTATCACTATGCGTTCCAGGGTGGAACGCGGAAGTGACGTCACGCCGCGAGGCTCCTCTTCCGCGTTCCACCAGTATAAAACAAGGCCTCTGAACCTATGGACGGCGTTCCACTATTGGGTTCATGGCCCAGCACCCCAGGAGCTACCCAGCATTGCAGCCATCAGCCTCCCATCAGGAACGTTCACCTCCACTGCACGGAAGCCTCTCCAGGACCTCACAGGATCTACCTGACCAAGGGGTTCTATCCCCTCAACTGCAAGTATCTGCATTATATCAGACTGTGTTACTTAGGAGTGTCTCTCCACTGCCACCTGGTGGAGGCTAGCTATACATGCCTCAATATTTCCATGCTAATAGTCTATAACTGGATTGCTACTACTGCTATTGTACCACCCACATACAGACTGCCTTAGTACTTACTTGCTCCTCAATATCATTCCCATTTATGATGTTTAAAGGAATATGAAGTAATATTCCACAGAGATAGTGCATCCCGCCTTTTTGTTTTTTCCTTACCGCGGTATATGATTTCTAGATCCCAAACTCTCCGCTTGAGATTGAGGGAGCCGCCTGGGATCTAAGCCAGACACCGCATATTCAACCACCGGTTAGAACCGCAGCTGTGATCCAAACTCACCTCCCTGAAGTACGGTGCATGACAAAGAGGGACTGAACTCTGGAAGCTATCTAAAAAAAATGCAGACAGAGGGCAAAGAACTTGTCACCAGTGTTGGTGTGGTCTCCAAGCAGCTGATCTTTTCCTAATTGCTAACTTTCAATACCTTATTCTGCACTGGTTTTCTGCATGAAGGCCATTTTAATGAGGCCGGGCTTTACTTCCTCATGACAAAGCCTCAAGTATGGAGGTAACAGTGAGCAGCACAGCAGTGGCATCCCCAAATCTCACAAAAATAGCAGTCAGAGCCTGTGGTGCATAGATCTCACATTGCAGGTATAGAGTATGTTTTGGACCTGCTCACAAATTTAGATCGAATCAAAGGTTCCGTACTTATATCTGCCGCCTGGCCTGATTATATATAGAGTGCACACTCAGAGAACAAAGGAACCCTGAGACATTAGTCCAGAGTAAGATACTTCTGTTCTTATTCTTCTGCTTCTACATGGTTTTATTTAGGCAGCTGAACGTGTATATTTAAGCGTAGCATTGCAGAAAAGCATTTTAGTTTATATATTCTAGCTTATCATTGGTTAGATCCATTCATGCATAACTTCCTGCCAGGATGTTTATATCTTTCGTCTTGGGTGTTGTCCTGAAGAGGAGGCGCCATCTTGGTTCCTATTTCTAGTGCGTACTTCGGATATGAAGGGGAGGGGGTGCTTAGCACCAATTTCTGAGTAAGGTTTTGAGTAAGGCAAACAAGAGCAAAAAGCAAAATAACATATATACAGGTACTCCTCACTTAACGACCGAGTTCCGTTCCTACGACCAGGTCGTTAAACGAATTGGTCGTTAAGTGAGGAACTCTATACAGTACTGTACTGCATTAGTACAGTATTGTATAGCGTTGCAGATGTACAGTACCGAACAGTGTACTGTACATCGGGCAATGAAAATACTTACCAGGACCCGCAGTGAAGATCGGAGGACATCACTTCCGCCGGCGACACGTCGCACTGACGCGCAAGGTCGGAGGTCGATCGGCGGTCCGTCGTAAGTGCGAGTGGTCGAAAAGTAGGTAAGTCGGTAACCGAGGAATTCTGTAATACAATTGATCTATAGAGATCGGCATTTTGTCATAATCATACTTAACCACTTCCATTACAAGTACAGCATAAGGCTGTAGGTACAAGGAGTGCCTAGGCACAGTCACATATCAGGAAAGTTCGCTGCTATTTTTCAGAAGGAATTCCAGACAAAACATGATTTTTTAGAGTACTGTTTGCTGAAGCAAATCTAAAGCAAATCTTAACTCGGGTCCACAACATACAGTACATTGATAATGTCACTTTAAACAAGAATCCACTTAATGACTAATAGCTTATTTAAAATATTGCCCTGCATTTTATTTTAAAAAATGCTTAATGGTCATACCATTTTTGAAGATATATATTAAGATATATTTTAACATAATCTTTTAAATAACTGCAGACATCTGTACCTGTTTTAGGGAAACTATTTTAGTTGTACAAATCTATCAACATAACCATTCATCACCACAGTTTGTATTGCTGATTATGGTGTGAGAGTAAATCCCATATTAAAGATGTTACTATAAAAAAATGTTTTACAGAAGAAATGCCAGGAGTACATTCTTTCGAGACTGGAAACCATTTATCAGATAGTTTGAGATACATGAAAACACTTTTACCAATTTTCCAAGAATTTCTACCATGATTAAAGATTTCATACCTACATCACCTATTTTATTTATTTGTTTGTTGCATGTTCTCATTCACATTGCATGACTTTATATATATTACAATATAAAAATTGCTGCTTACATATTACTTGCTCTTTCCCTGAAAGAAAAGCTTTTCTCTAAACTGAGTTATTCTTTAACCTAATTACCCCTGTCTGTAATGTGTTGGCAGATCGCATCAGTTGTATACTAGATTTGATTTGTTTGTGCTAACAAAGCATTAAAGATGTGGAAGCATATTATGTTTATGTGAGGAAGCTCAGAGTGTCACTAGTCTTTTTTATGAGAACAACAAGAGCTTCATGTTGCGTGAAAATTGTAGAGAGAAGCTAGCAGTTTGTCCAAAGACCTGCTCAACAGAAACATGTAAAAGATAAGAACTTTTTCAGAATTTTTTTTAGGTAGCCTTTGTAAACAGCAACACATAACAAACACATTGCGCGGTTTTCTCAAATTTGACTAAATACGAGTAAATACACTTTAAAGTAACAATTTGTTTTCTTGTAATTAGCATTACAGTCAGTAGTCTAAACACTAAAATAAAATTGCACAACAAAAAAAAGTTAACCAGCAAGAAAATAGTCTATAATACAAAAATGAAAGCTAGAACAGTTAGTTATAATGACATCATGTAGATGCCAGGATACTTAGCACACCCATACACACACACACACACACACACACACAAACAAACAGACACCCACATACATATATATTGTACATATGTATAAATGTAAGAATTGCAACTTTCTACACTTCATTAAAGCATTATGACAGTATTTGGGGACTAAAACATTTTAAGAACTCTTGTTTCTTACTCCATCAATGCTGATGGAGTAAAAGCATCATCATTTGTTGGGATATTTATTTAAAGTTCAAAAACTTGTTACATTATGTAAATCATTGTGTGTCTGGTAGGTGTAATAAAAACGTTTATGTGGTGTTTGACTGGCACAGCATTTTCCTTTTACAGACACAAGGAAACAAATAGCAGTTATTCTCCACATTGCTGTGGCTAACAACTCTAAAAACTCATAATTGTACTGATGTGATATATTTTACTGCTTCTTAATCACACATTAGAATTATTTTATCAACATTACCAAGCAAAAAATTCACTTGCTTTAACAGACTTGAGTGGTGCAGTGTTTAATGACTCTAGAAGTTAATCTCTACATTTTAATAAAGCTTCCTGTCTGCCAAATTTAAAAACAGATACAAAGTAAAAATATAAGAACTACAAGAACCAAGCTCTTACCAGAAAACCATCAACTGAGGTGCTTATTTATGAAGACAGGGCATTTTCTTATTGCGCCAATTCTAACCGCTAATACATTTTCAGACCTGGACTTCAGAATTTAAAGTTGGAAGCTGGTTGGTCTTTCAAATAGCTGTAGTAACCAGGCTAAAATTACCCCAAATCAAGGTAATCCTTCCTTTCTAAAATTACATTTAGCCAGCCACCTCAGTCAGCAAAGTAACATCACCACAGGCAATCTTTGATGACACCTTATCAAGCAAACCATCATGTCTGACTTATTTTCTGCAATGGTTCAGAATATTATAAGTAGCCAGTCAGCCATATGGTGTAACTTAGGGCATGCAAAGGAAGGGAAAGGTCAAACGACAAATACATTTCTCATTTTGAATGGATAAAATGAAAATATATATCAACAGGGTGTAAAGCCTAAGTAAAGATGACTTGGCACACAGAGATCCTACTTTCTGGGGTCTTATGTAGTTTTCTGGATAAATTAGTGTAACACTGAGTTTCCAGCAACAAGTTATGGTTTGCAAGCATGTCTTACGAGCCCATAAGAACTGAAAATAGTGATGTGAACAGTGCTACCTGGGTCTTTAAGATCATAACTTTTGACTTCTAGGTAACACAGCCATCCATACTAAATGATGCAAGACGGGCTCTAGAACCTTGTTGATCAGTTAAAGGCAGCATTCACAAAGTTCAAGAGACCCATCTTTCAAGCTTATGTCATTATTACCAAAGCATCCTGAGGCATGATTGATAAGGCTGAGCACTTCAGTTATCATCAAAAGCTCCCTAAAAGACCAGAGAGAAAGCGCATACTGTTAGAAGCTGACATCACTTCATTGGTCCACCAATACTATAATAGCAAAATAATAATTCTTGTCATAAGAATATTTCTCGCCTTTCATCCTAAAAGTGGGTTATTCTAGCATCCTTGGTTTTCATATTTTACTATAAAATGACCACAGGTCATACTTACTTCTGAGATTAACAAATTCCAGTCAGGGATGATTTTTCATAAACCTGTTACACAAGACTTCATAATCAGCCTTAACATACTTTATTCCCTGGCTTCTGGATTCAATGACCTGAACTGCTCTCACTAACAGAGAGAGGGAGAAAACCAATGAACATACTAGTATTTTGAATAGCTTTCTCCTACACTGGTTCTAGTGTGTAAATGTGTGTGAGTGCAGTAGGGACTATATATAGAAAGCTACTTTAATGGTTCAATGTACTCTGTACAGCAGAAAAGGGGTCAGAGCCTCATAAATGAGTAAAATGTTCTTTAGTTCAACCTCCCCCACTAATGAAAATACTTCCAAAAAGGTTAGGTTTTTTTATGAGCACAGAAGAATGGCATTCAGAGATTCATGCAGCCAAGGGCCATCTGATCACAAAGTAAGATGGAAAGCCTGATAAGCCTGACATAGCTGTCTTCAATGAAACTCAGTAGTTTTCTCACTGAAGGTACCCAGTGCAAAGAGCAAATATGATTTGTATCAGTGGTTTTCACAAAAGCTATAAGGTTGATTGTTATATAAATATTTTTTTAACAGCAATTAAAAGATTAGCACACATTAAAAAGAGGGGGGACACAATAACAATCGAGTAAAACCAGTATCTCATCCAAAATATTTTTTCAAGGGGTCACACAATATGAAAAAACCCTCTAAACCTAAAATATGATGCATATCAATAATTGATTGATAAGTGATTCGCATTGGATGTGACTCCGTAGAAGTTGTTGCAACTTGGTTCAATCAGTTTCGCTTGTTCATGCTTGGTGGCTACTTAATAAAAGAAACATGAAATGATATATTTTTTAGTGTTGTCTGCTTTACTTACAAAAACACATTTACCAGTCAGGTGTTGAGGCACTGTACTTACAACTAACATCTTTAGAAAGGTACATGTATGGTGCTACCCCCTCGTTATTAACTACTAGAGGACCCTCAACCCCAGTGGTAGCCTCCCAAGAACACCGGGGGGTGGCCCAAACCAGAGCACTGATGACAAAAGGAATATAAATAGGCAGGACAAAAAATGCATCTCATGTATAGTTATCCCCTCTCTGTATATGTCTTTATATAAAAAATACTAGACATGTGCACCGGCAAAACATTTGTTTCGTCATTCGGATTTTGCGTTATTTTCGGCATGCAGACACCCTCCCACTGCCGAGGGCACGTAGCCAGGTAAGGCGCAAGGAGGGGGGGCGGGTGTGCTCGATTGCCCCCCCCCCTTTCCTGCCCTGCTGGGCCTGGGCTCGGATCAAGGGTCTGGTAGGAATGTTAGGGGGGACCCCATTTCCCCCCCCCCATTTTTCGGTGCCGGGGTTCCCCCTTAAAATTTTGGGGGGAACCCCAAGCACTTTTTTTGTTATAACTTGGGGGGGGGGGTTCCTCCAAACATTCCCACCAGACCTAAAGGGTCTGGTATGAATTGGGGGGGAACCTCACGCTTTTTTTTTCCTCTTCTGCAGACTGTAAAAAAAAGACATTTTTTTTTTCCTCTAATGTCACTTTGCTGCAACTAAATTTCGTTTAACTAAATTTTGTACAGACTACCGCTAACGAATTTCGGAATCGGAAAATCGGATTCGTTTGCATTCGTCATTTCTGTAATTCAGAAATTCAGATACATCCGAATCTCCGAATTTCCGAAAATTCATCCAAATTTCAATTCAGAACGTAACGAAACGCACATGTCTAAAAAATACCTGCATTCACCCACATATGGGGAAATCTTCATATTAGGGCATCTACCGACTGTGCCCCCATCTATATATCACACAAATAGAGTGACTCACCTATTTTTGAGATGCTTGTCAACTTGCCAGTAGATGGAAGAAAGCTATAGACTACTTTTGTAGGCAATGTATGATCTATGGAAAACAAAAGGAGTAATATACTACTACTACCAGGCTTTGACCCAATACAAACCTAGATGGGAATATATCAATATAGATAGTAAAGCTTATGCAATAAGTAAAGTTGTAACCAGAAGAAGAGGTAAGGTAAAAGGAGACAACTGTGACTAGTGGGTGTTCACCTCACCTTAGGGGATTTCCTCTAACTTTCTGTGGCATTCGGGGGAAAAGGAGGTACAGGGAAATTTCACCAATGGTACACAGATACAAAAAATAATATGATAGGGATTTAAATTTTTGTTTACCTACAATATCCACAAATAAACAATAATACCGTATATACTCGAGTATAAGCCGTCCCGAATATAAGCCGAGGTACCTAATTTTACCACAAAAAACTGGGAAAAAATATTGACCCGAGTATAAGCCGAGGGTGGGAAATGAGGCAGATCTGTAAGTGGAAAAGGGGGTACAGGGCTACATATCATGTACTACGGATCATTTAACCCATTCATATTAGCAGAGGATAATTGTAAATCTATTGTTCAGTGCATTCTATATGTAGTATATAGTACATGTACATATAGAGTGCCTGCAACAATACATTTACAGCTGACTCGAGTATAAGCCGAGGGGGGGCACTTTTCAGCAAAAAAAATGGGCTGAAAAACTCGGCTTATACTCGAGTATATACGATAGTTGCGCTTATACCACAATACCACTATTGGGTACTTAAGAAGGATATGGTTGTTCTTGTAGTGGATGCTTGAATGCCTCATTGTCACAAGCAGAACATTCTTATTTTCAATATTAAAGAAAACTTTTCAAATGCACTAGATTTGTGATAACTTTGAAAAACTTGTTCCTTTTCCAAGTTTACCTTTACTGTCACAATCCAGCCAGAAATGATTTGTTCTTCTATCAATTCATTTGTATCCACATGACATTTTGCCTCATTCTTAGAGCTATTACAAGAAACATTAAATTATGTCAGTTAGATAAAACTTACTACGGATGGAATGTGCTGATAACCACTAATGAGACACTTTATATTTTTCCAGGGAGAATGCACCCTGATCATTCCCTATATTTCATGAACGAGATAAAGCCAAAAATCCATTATAATGCCACTCTTATCATGTTTTCCAACCTTTCCACATGCCCAAACCTTGTCCTATTTGAAATGAAAGGAAAATAGTTCTCCTGCACACATTCCTTAAGTCACAGGAAATATGAAATACATGTGGAAGCATTAAACATTATATATATTAAACTGTAGTGTTATCTTGGTATAGGTAACCGTTATATTTTAATAAGTGATAGGGTCTTAATTTATATATTAAACTGTTAAAATAACTGATTCCGTTATTTATAAAATACATTTAGGTTAGGTAGAATAACAATTCATGTACTCCCTACTGAAAAATCCTGTCACCTCCTTTCCGGGCTTCAATAGGTCACATGTATCCCTGATCAGCAGCCACCTGGCTCAAAGAAGAACATGCTTCCTGCTTTGGTTTATGATGCCCAATGTTGTCATTTACAGTTTTATTGCCTGTAGTAGCAGTAGTGTGGAGATGAATTTCACTGAGGTCGAACATTACAGATTAGTTTGTAGGAGGAATAGGGTTGGCCCCTTTTCTTCAAGCTAAACCCAAACACTTTTCTTTGGAAAATATACAGAAGAGTGGGCAGGGAAACAGCCAGGAGACAGAGCGATGAGAGACAGCCAGGAGAGAGAGAGAGAATGAGGAGAGACTCTATCTATCTATCTATCTATCTATCTATCTATCTATCTATCTATCTATCTATCTATCTATCTATCTATGTATCTATCTATCTATCTATCTATCAAGCTATCTATCTTTAACTACCTCCGGGCCGGCCGTAGTAAAAAAAACGGCCATCCGGGAGCTAGAGCTGAGCGGCCATCCCTAGATCTGAGCGGGAGTCTTTAGACGTCCGTTCAGACACGCGCGTGAGCGGGAAATCGCCGATATTTAAAAACAGGCAGCGATGCCTGTTAACATACAAGCGTTCCGCCGGCTGTAGAGGCGGCGGATCGCTTGTATGGGGTAACGATCGGTGCCCCCCCTCCGCGGTCCCCCCCCGCCGTTGTACCGATGATCCCGGGCTTCGCTGTGCCCGGTGCGAGCCCGGGATCAGCATGGCGCCTGTGATCAGAGGGAGACCTGGGATCAGAGGGAGATCATTACACAAGCTCCCTCCGGTCCCCTCTCCTCTGAAAGAATGCAGAAGTGTTGTATATTACATCACTTCTGCATTCTTGTGTCACTCTCCAGCTTCAGAAGCTGGAAAGAAGCTGATGGAGCAGATCTGTGCTTCATCAGCTTCTTTTGGGGGGTCCTAGGTGACATTAGGGGTCTTTGAGACCCCTGATGTTTCCATAAAGAGGACCTGTCACATATTTTGCTATCACATAGGGGGGTTTTATTAGCCCCCGTATGTGATTGCAATAAAGTTTAGTGAAAAAAAAATAGGAAAAAAAAGTCCCCCCCAAATTTTTTTAAGTTACACATAAAAAAGAATAAAAACATTTAAAACAAATATTTTTTTTTAAAGTCCCCACCCATACATACACGCATGCAAACATGCTTGGGGGGCGCATACGTGCAAAAAAGACGATTACGCCCATATGCCGCACATGTTACATATCGCCGCAAACGTCGGATTGAGAGCACTAATTCTAGGGCCATCAATCACTGATAACACTAAACTGATGAGCGGTAAAAGATTTTAAAGTGTCGCCTATTGCCAATTTTGGGTATGGTAGTTTTCTGAGATGTCGCGGGTGCGCGCAATTTTTAAGCTTGACATGTTTGGTGCCTATTTACCCGACGTGACCCCATCTTTTATATTTTACCAAAAAAACTGGGTAATAATAAATGTTTCCCCCAAAAATGGTAAAAAATTAATTTCAGTACAGCGTTGCATGACGGAATAAACGTTAGTCAAAGTACCGCAGCGCTGAATACTGAAAAATGGCTTGGCCAGGAAGGGGGTCTAAACACCTGGTCTTCAAGCAGTTAAAGAAATCTTTATATCAGTAACTTAAGGTAAAAGTCAAAGCAAGTTTTGTTTTTCCATGTAGCATATGGTAAGCCTACACACAATAAATATACAATAGTCTAGTTCTGGTACTCCACTATCTCAAACTGTTGTAATTGTGTACCTATAAATACCTTTTTGTGATATATTCAGAATCAGTCACATAAACACTTTCTCCTTTATCATAGCAGGTCTGTGGATGGACAGCAGTGGTGCCAAAACATGACTTACTGTGACGCAGTACCTTTGTCTTGGACTACAATTCCTAGTAACCATTGCGGCACCTGGGGTGAATTGTTGCCAGTGAGAGAAATGCTAGTGTGACAGATTCCCCAAACACAGTGAATGAAGCATGCTTTTGCCAGTTTGACTGACTTTGTTACCTGGCTTAAAAAGGTAAATGTAAAACACAACTGCAATACAGCATGTAATCTTATAGGTTGAACTCAATGGACTTGTGTCTTTTTTCAACCTGACTATGTAACTTCACACATTATATGGGAATGAGAGGCAGTGGTTAGCTATGCTGCTGTTCAGACTGGGGAGCATTGCACAATTCTTGGCAGATTTACCAGTTCCACCTTGACTTAGTAATCAAGTTGTCTGGGTGACCAATAAAGAACAAGTACTGTCCCCGACTTTCCACAACATGACATTAGTGACATACACCTGTTTTCACAATAAGTGTTATAGTGACCATTCTAAGTTGCCAGCAACGTGTTTGTACTGTTCATGTATAGGCTGATAAGAAAATGGTGTAAGTTCAATGAGCCTTTATCAGGACTGTGTGCATAAGGCTGGTCATAAATGACCAAATCCCACCCCAAATGAATATCCTAATCCAACACTCAAAGAATAGGACATTTAGATAAAGTATAGTCACATGAGAAACAGCTGCCCTGAACCTTCTCCAGGAGACTTCTGTGTGAAACATAAGTTGCCAAAACACTTAACTACTGTATACTAACTTACAATGAAATAACATCGCTCTCCTGTGTCTACACACTACATGTTTCGCCACTGACTAACTTTGTCAGGACTATTCCTGATGAAGACGATCAGTGATGATGTCATCATGAATGGCTCTGCCCCAATACATTTAATCACTGTTTGACTTCATCAGAACCGCTCCCAATTAAGTCAATCAGAGATGAAACACATAGGATGGAGCCACAGACAGTGACTTCACCGTGTACTGGAGGATACATGCAACCTGTAGTGAGTGGTGTCCTATTTCCCTATGCAAACATGCTGTAATATCCTCGGTGCTTGGTGAAGTACCGGTACTGTGAATGTTTTTATGCCTTTTTGCTCTATGGCATTCCCAATGAATGGTGTTACCCTAAGACCTGTTTCTGCCTGATTTTATTCTACATGAAATGGTAGACTATAGACTGAATAATAGCATGCACTGTCAAGCCGCAGTTTCTAAAGCAAGCAAAATACTTTCTTGTATTAAAGGGGTATAGACTCCAGAGATAGAGACATAATCCTGCCCCTGTACAAAGCATTAGTAAGACCTCATCTGGAATATGCAGTTCAGTTCACAAAAAGGATGTTGTGGAACTGGAGAAATTGCAGAGAAGGACAACTAAATTCATAAGAGGCATGTGGGAACTCCCCTATGGAGAAAGATTAGCTGAACTGCATTTGTTGTCTCTGCAGAAAAGGCGATTAAGGGGGGACATGATCACCATGTATAAATACTTGGTGCCAAATTATTCACTTTAAAGTCACTGCAAAGGACAAGGGGGCACTCTTTGCGTCTGGAGGAAAAGAGGTTGAACCTTTGCATACGGAAGGGATTCTTCACAGTTAGAGCTGTGAAAATGTGGAATAGACTCCCCCAGGAGCTAGTTCTAGCTATCTCAGTTAATTGTTTTAAAAAACATCTGGATATTACTGGATATTGAGTTCTTATAGGTAAATTAAGCATCAGAGATTGCTGATCCAGGGAATAACCGTCTGCCTTAAGGTATCAGGAAGGATTTTTGTTTTCCCCTGTTGGAGCAAACTGAACTATGCTTAATGGTGTTTTTTTTGCCTTCCTCTGGATCAACAATGGGTAACTGTGGGCATAGCGTTCTGTTTTAGGTTTTTCTTTTTTGTCTGATCTCTTTACGTTGAACTCAATGGAGTTGTGTCTTTTTTCAACCTGACTAACTATGTAACTATGTAACTATGGAATGATATACCCCGGAGCCTGTGACCAGGGGTACTAGAAGAAGGAGTGAATTTAAGCATTTTTGATCATATTATTTGGTCACATCAATCTGGTCAGTGTGTTTCTGATTGGGGAGACCTCTGTTAGTGGAAGAAGTTTGTGTTTGCCTATGAAGTTCCTAATGCTGCTTTTCAATTGATTGTAAATTGAAAATTGGGGGTCTTTCCTTGAGATTTCTTCAGAGTACTTTGGGATTTACTTAAACTACCATTTTGCACTTTATTGAACTTTTTATACCACATTTAAACTGTATTTGCACTGGAAATTTTATTTACTTTTAGCACTATTAGTTATTGCCTTTGGATTGCACTGTTTTATACATTTTATCAGTACATAAATTTTATGAAAATTTGGGGCAAATCTTTTTGTGCCAATAGATTTGTTTTACATCTAAATTCAGAAGACAGATGTAAATGATCATACAACCTCTCACTTAAAATGTCGTGTTTGCTACTTGGTTTTACTTGTCAACACTCCAGTAACCACAAACAATGCCGGGACAGCAGATGTATTTTCTATTTAGAGTTATACAGTTTATCTCAACAACTGTCATTGTTACGGGAGAATAATAAATAAATAGCCATGGAAATGTAAACTTCAAAAGGTACTTTCTGGCAAATTGGTCCATCTCCTATTCCAAATCGTATGAGAAAAGTGAGATTTAACCAGTTTTGTTTTCATTTTAAGAGGAGATGCTGGCAACTTGTTCAGTAGTAAAAATGTCAACTGGTCAGAAAGATTTCTGGCCAGATATCACATACAATAACTCATGTCAGTTCAGACTAATGGTCCAGAGAAATTAAGTAAACATCATAAATGTCTTTTGTTTAACTCTGAGTCCAGATATTTTGTTTCACTCTTGTCCGAAAGAAACTGGAGCATATGTCCACTCATGTGCATCACTGATCTATGTTGACTGCTCTTCCACCTTCTATTGGAAAAAAGTGAATATATGTGGGAATTGTATACTAGAATATACCGTAAGTGTGCTGCAATAAATTAATGTGCATTCACAATACCTGGCTTGTGCACCATTATGAAGTCACTAGTATGGAAACATTAATATCAAAAATTTCAGCATGCATTTGCAGATTGTGATAAGACTACCAGATTGCTGTCAGACACCCCAAGGCATACCTACTAAGCTTCAAAACAAAATGTTTACAATGATTGATGACATCATCATCTTATTAATAACTCATACAATTTACACAGTAAGAAATTAACATTCTTGAATAAGAATTAGAGCTGGGCTACCAATATAGGCCTAATAGAGGTTGCATTTTTGCTACACACAAAAAGCTCTCACTTCTTGGCTTCTTGGCCAAACTTCACAGTGAAAATATTTTGTAATGGGAAACTGCACTTGTTTTACAGAGTGAACCCATGATGCTGTCACTGAGCATTTTGAGATTTGTAAAGAGAAGAGAGCGCAGCAGTAGCTGATTATTTTTCAGAATGTCTCTCTATGATATAACATCTCTATAGAGCAATACATGGCAGAAAGGAGAAAAAGAGTAGATGAGTTATTCTCAGTCATCTGTTATGTGTGTAAATTCAAGCTTGAGCTATTGAGAACAAAATGGTAAATATTATCCTGGTAAACATGTAAAAAAAAAGTAAATCATTTAACATTTTTTTGTCATTTTATTTTATTCCCTTTAATTTAGATTATGAACTGTGCATATCAGAATTATTGTATCTGTCTCCCAATATAGTATTATTTTTTTTATATTTGAATTGATACACTACAAGATAGGATGTTACTTTCTATAAAATATGTAGCTTTTATTTCTATTTGCCAACTTACCAATGACACAAAAAAGAATAATGAATTTATTGATTATTTACACAAGTGAAATTATATTTTTAAAATTGTGTAATGGCATGACATGCTTACACTGCAAAATACAAGTACAACCATCATTAAAAAAAGAAAAATTGTTGTTTCCACAGTATTTATAACAGAAGAGTGACCAATATAGAAGCCCATTACCTTCTGCCTACATCACATCAGATAATGTCACCTTATAGTAAATTAAAGTTCACCCAAGGTACCATTTTTCTTAAGCTCACATGACCTCCTCCTTCATGTAACGGGACTAGCAGCATTGTAAAATATTGTAGGCATGTGAAAGGTTAGCAGACCTAGGATAAAGGAAGAGGAACGCTCCTGAAGCTCTGTTATCTGGGGTCTGCTGACCTTTTTTCACATGGCTGCAATATTTTATCATGCTGTCAGTCTTACTGCCAGAAAGGTGGAGGCTTGTGAGCTATATGTTAATGTAGAGTGATGACCAATAACTTTCACTTTGCTGGGGAAACTACAATACAAGGTTAACCTATAATGCAGTGAACGTATCTTGCACCAAATATTCACCATTGGTAATTCAATTACTGTAATTTAAAGCACATGCACCTGGAAGATTCAGCTGCAGTAAATGTTTGGTGAATGGCAGATTTACTGCTTTATTAATATGCTCCAGTGTGTTTTTGTGCACACCATGTATTATTTAGATAAAATAACCACAGTATTTTTTTGGCTAGCTCCAGTAGAAGATGATGAGTGAGAAGGAAGATTACAAGGCTGCACAGAGAAGCAAATAGAAATTCAGGGAACAGCAACAGGTGCATTTTAATGGAAGCCCCATCAGCAGATAATATGTTACTTCCCTTTGCTGCCCCTCTGGACTGTTCAGCTATTGGGAGTGAAGAGAAATAACAGGTACTGATGAGTTATGGAGAGCATGTGTCTTACTCCCCTTCACCTCATGTCACAGCATTAGGCTTGATGATTGGCTGTCTAGGCTCTCAGTACAGCTATAGGGAAAAGGGAGAAGTCTCAACCCTGTGTAAGCTCCAAGTTGTGTGTTGAGTACAAACTAACTAATGTAGACTGTATGATCTCAGGGTTCTGGTACTCACAGTTAGAAAAGAAATATGAAGTAAACATAAAATTATATTTTTTATGTTTTCTGATTTTTTGCCTGACTTTCATTTTTTGTAAAAGCCCTACTCAATGCCTCCTACCGGCATAGGTTGACCTGTACGGGAAGGGAAATTCCACACTGTACTGCTTTTTTAGAAACTTAAAATCAGTGAAGGGGATTTACAGATCATGTGACTTCTTTGTTACGGACAAGAAGCGAAATAAAGAACATTACATGAAAAAGAAAGAACATGAAAAACTAAAAACATGAAAATACAAGATACAATACCTTCCTTTCAAGGACAAAGGAGTTAAGCTGACCATACACTTAGATTTTTGAAAGAACTTTTGTACGAAATAACTTTCTTTTACATTTATATTAGTTGATGGGGTCAAATAGATGATTGATTTCAACCATAGTGGTGAAGAAACTTGAAGGAGCAGGATGGAAATTCTCGAATGAACGAAATTCTAACAGTAAATGTGGTTTCGTTGGAGATTCATTCCAAAATTGAACGTTAGAATTAACGCGAAATTTCAGTCTAGAGCCAAAAGGAAATCTCACTGCTCCAATTCCTTAGCCACCATCAGGACTCCCCAGGTGCTGGTCTAATAGGTGCATTTTCACCTTAGAATGCAGCAGCATATGAACAGACCGCACTATCCAGAGAATTCCAATACTGCAGACTTTATTGAAATTCACAGCAAATCCAGTATATCAGTGAATAAAAGTGTATAAAGCAACAAATGCCAGCACTGCACACCCCCAACCAACTACTAGACTAGAGGGTGTAGTTGGTTGGGGGGGGGGGGGAGTGCAGTGCCGGCATTTGTTGCTTTATACACTTTTATTCACTGATATACTGGATTTGCTGTGAATTTCAATAAAGTCTGAAGTATTGGAAGTCTCTGGATAGTGCGGTCTGTTCGTATACTGCTGAATTTCAGTCTACATTTGTCAAGTGTCTGATGGCATTATAGGGTGGTAAAGAAAGATCTTTCGTACGAACATGTGTTCAGAAATCTACTAAATTATGGCCAGCTTTAGGCATTGAAGAACTGCTACTGCAACTGTATGGAGTTAATGTGTGTCATGATAATATAGGCAGTATCTGTTCAATGTGGTAAGGTACCTTAGAAAAAAAGTGTCTGGTATTGGGTGTGTTGTGCTGTGTTTTCAGCCCATATAAAATGAAAAGGCTGCTTTAATGCAACACATGGTAATGCACAAGGTAACAGACGGCGGAACGGCACAATAATGTGCATGTTGTAACAGACTACAATGGTTTGAAGGGACCCGTAAAGCATGTCTAAACCCTTGAGAAAACAAAAAGTAACACAAATATCTCTTCTGCTTAGGGCACATTTACAGGTGACTCCAGGGAGACCCAGCAAAGTAGGGGAGCCACCCATTAGGAGCAAGTGTAATGAGCAATATTTTGAAGTAGGTCTTCTGCAGGTTGGAGCCACCTGTGAAGAAAATGACTGAGCATGGGTCAAAGCTAGTGAGGATAACAAAATATAAAGAATATTTTAAGGGTTTAGGAACACTTTAAAGATTTAAATTCTTTGCATAAAAGGTACCTGTTTTCAGTGCCTCTGGCAATGTTATAGTTTGTCCTAACACCTTCTACTGCCATTTATGCTGGTCATCTTGGTGTGTATGTTGTGCCATTGAAAATACATTTATATACTGAATAATATCATTACATGAACTAACCGCATACAGTAATGGGAATACAATTTGTTTTCACAACAATCATTTAGGTTTAGTATGTACTGACATCTTTATACTGATACACAAATTAATCTGATCTTAATTAAAGTGGAAAGCATAGCAAGTTTCACTATTATTGTGGAAATGTGTTCGGTGCGTGAAGTACAAGCAATGTAGTGCCTAATGCCAGTGTAAACAGTTAAAGATCCCTCTATTGGCTGATATACAAATCTTCATATTTACCACAATTCATTTATAATTACCTAATATACATATGTAAAATAAAAATGTAATATCCACAATTAAGGTCAACACCACAAAAATAACATAAATATATGCTCACTAAAAATATCCTGTGTATCACCTTTAGGACAAATTAAACAAATAACAGCAAAAAAGAACAAATAAAAATGATCCTGTGTGGGTTTTCACTGTTCTGTTATCACTGGTTCATGAAAATGTAATAGATCTTAACTCTTTCACACCTTTGCAGAAAAAAAGTACATATTAAATTGAAGGCTAAATATATCTCCAATTGTTAAACCACCAGTGTGTTTCTGTGGCAGCATGAGGTGTAGATCATTCATACAGACTGCTCAACAAGCACAAACAGTATTGTCATATTGTTTGTTAACAAGCTGTTTTTAAAGGATGTTTTAAAATTATATTAAAATGGTATTACCATGGTTTTCCCTACAACGTTTGCAATAATCAATAACAGAACATGTATCAATGTATCAGCAGAAGTGATACAGGTCTGAAGTTATTCCAGTTTTGAAGTGCAAAGGTAAATTTACAAAGGTATTTATAATGCATTACTAAATAGGAGAATGTTTTTGTCAGACAAAGTTAATGCTCAAAAACAAAAAATGGAAATAGCAATAATTTTTAAGAAAAGGTTCTCAAACAGATGGATTTTGTTATCATTCCACATTTCCTTCTTTAGACATTGCATATGCCAAAAAAGATGCTACTTGAGAGAAACAGTTTAACCTTTAGTAGGATATGTTTGGATCTCAGGATTACCCAGTCTGCATTATAGCGGCAAGGAGACCAGATGCCAAAAAAGGATAATGGCAGAAAAGGTTCTGCTGCATCCTAACACTTACTAACATTTGAACATTGAAGTTTGAGTAATAGCCCTTGGTAGCGAAAATGGTGCAAAATGGGATGACATGTCTGAGTATATGTTAAATTATGGTTACATGTTAAATTTGATGCACTTGTTTCAGGTACAGGTTTGGCACCCTCGAGTCTCATACGTGAAATTAAACTAAATTTTGAGTGCCGAAAGCTAATATTAACAAAACAAGTTACATTTCGGCTAAACTCTCTACTTTATATTAACCCTAAACCTAACTTTTAACCTCAGGCCAACTGCTAAACCTATCCCAGAACCTCAGCCTAACTATTAAGCATAAATCTTCACACAATCCACTCACACAATTCCACTTGTAAACAGGTCCGGATTTGCTCTCCCTGCCGCCCCAAGGCCAGGTTCCACAATGCGCCCCCTCTCTGCCAACCAAACCCCCTCGCCCCCCAAATCAACAGAGAATGGCAAGCGGATGGCAGGGGCGGCAGGGTTAGTTCTAATTGTTTTTGTTTCTTTATTTTTTTCTTACTTTTTTATCACTTTTTTAATTTTAATTTGTTTTTTTTACATTTTTAGCATTATTGCTATCCCACAGGAGAAAACAGTTCTCTTTATTGACCCTGTCACCTCCGATACAGGAGTTCTAGCACAGTACTGTACTAGAACTCCTGTCACAGCTGAGATGGGAAGAGTACAGCTCTCCCCTCTCACTGTGTACATCGGCGGCAGGGACAGGAGAGAGACTTGGCGGCCGGGGGAGGGAAGACAGAGCCAGCAGAGAGAGATAGGTGGAGGGCAACATTATTATTATACAGGATTTATATAGCGCCAACAGTTTGTGCAGCGCTTTACAATATATGGAAGACATTACAATCACAATACAAATCAAGACAAGATGGTAAGGAGGGCCCTGCCCCTGAGGGCTTACAGTCTAAAAGGGAGGGGGAAGTGGTACATGAGGGAGACATTGCCACAATCACTTGTTAACGAGCGAGCGGATTCCCCACACTACATTTAGTTCTGCCTTCCCAAAGCAGGACTAAATGTAGAAGGCAACTTACCGCCTGTCGCCCGGAACTATATGTTCCGTGCGTCGGGGCACTTCACGCCGCTGCCGCCCCCCGAGACCTGGCCTCGGTGGCCTTGTGGGGAATCCAGGCCTGCTTGTAAACCTATATCTAAATTGAACCCTTACACTCAACCTAGCTTCACAACCCTAAATATGAACCCACTAATTAGTTAAAAGGTCCTTTCCCATTAGTAAAATTGTTGATGCTACATCAAAAAGTTCTGTGCCAAAATACAATCTACCAAACATCGGCATATAAAAATTGGGCACACAAAAATATCACGCTGCAAATATTAATCCATAAATCTGATATTAATCTAAAAGTGAAAGATTTAGATGATTGTGTTTGAAAATATTGTTGAGGGTATCAAATGATACAGTGCTACCTCGGTTCACGAACTTAATTCATTCCATGATTTTGGTTGCAAACCGAATTGGTTGTGAATCGAATCAAATTTCCCCATAACGTTCAATGTAAATAAGGTTAATCCAGTCTGACCCCTACGAACGTGGTCGCGTACCGATTTTTTTCGTCGTGAACAGAATCAACTTTTCCCATAAGGTTCAATGTAGATAAGGTTAATCTATTCTGAACTACATGTAAAAATGTTTTACATATTCTTCTCACCCTCATTACCACACTGCACGTTCTTGTCACCTTCATTACCGCTCTGCACATCCTGGTTACCTTCATTACCGCTCTGCACGTTCTTGTCACCTTCATTACCACTCTGCATGTTCTTGTCACCTTCATTACCGCTCTGCATGCTCTTGTCACCTTCATTACGGCTCTACACATTCTGGTCACCTTCATTACCACTCTGCACGTTCTTGTCACTTTCATTACCGCTCTGCATGTTCTTGTCACCTTCATTACCGCTCTGCACATTCTTGTCACCGCCATTACCGCTCTGCACGTTCTTGTCATCTTCATTACCGATCTGCACATCCTGGTTACCTTCATTACCGCTCTGCACGTTCTTGTCACCTTCATTACCACTCTGCACATTCTTGTCACCTTCATTACCGCTCTGCACTTTCTTTTTACCATCATGCTTGCTCTGCACTTTCTGTGGAGTCATGCTGGATTCAATAATACTGTACAGTACTGTATGTGCTAAAAAGCACACAAAAAAGCTTCACTGCTTTAAAGCTGATACCTGGGGATGAAAATTATTTACATTTACAGTGAGTCCCCCTCCCCACTGCAATGGATAACTACTCCTTTTGCTAGGGAATGATCAATAAAGTGATATAATTGTTAAGTACTATATTTACCTTATTCCTTGCTTCTGCAGGCCTCCTCCTCTTTATGCCCCC
>NW_017307081.1:770105-773590 GCF_000935625.1 Nanorana parkeri
TTCAGTTCTCTGATGTCATCCCGGAAAGTGAAGGACCAGCAGTCCTCCATTGTACAGGAGAACGCCAAGGGCTTACTCACAACCCGGGATGAAAGATAGTGGAGAAGAGCAAGATAAAGGGTAATTATATCACCTTATTCATCACTCCCTAAGCAAAACAAGTAGTTAACCATTGCAGTGGCAAGAGGGAACTATTGCAATGGTAAATATTTGTGTCCCTAAAGTTCAGCTTTAAAATGTATATATATCAAAGTTATTCAGCATGTTCAACACATATCCTCACAAATCCAACTCCCTAGTAACACATGCAACAATGTAATCCCAATACAATTAAAGTGCAAATAATATTATGTACATCTAATGAACCTCCTCTCCACCACTCCATGATGGGTTCCCTGGGCTATATGATTTACTTCTCTTGGGGTTGGCTGTGAAAAGGACCTCCTTATGTGACCCATGCACCCCTGCAGAGCTTTTAAAAAGATGTCTTCAAAAGTTGGCACTTGGATGCTTTGTATTTTAATTGTCTCACTTAGCTCCCGAGATTAGCTCATCTAAGCACCTCTATTGTATTATGAAATACCTTATGGAATAGGGTTTACTACTGATGTAAAAGATTAGGCTATCGTAAAATAGATAAGACAAAGTGAGTCAAAAATGATTTATATTGCTGAATTTAACAATGTATGTTAAAGTACAATGACAAATCAAGCTGAGCATTCATACCCTCACAGCCATCTGCTCTGGAAAACATATTTAAATGGAAATATCATGCTTACATCTCCAGCCGTCCTTTGATGTCTTTAAGGCAATTTAGTTAGGGTTGAAGTAGACAGTGATGTAGCAAAAACATGATGTCAATTGTATTCTTTAAGAAAAATTCCATTTTGATTTTTGTCTTGCTGATAAATAAAGCTAAATAATACAGCGTGTGCTGGTTACTACTTAAACCGGCGCGCGCAGTGTGCAGCTTCTAAGAAGATACGCTATTAACATAGAGGGAGTGATGCAAAATGCGCAGCCGGCTTCATCGCAATGCTAATAGCGTATCTTCCCAGAAGCTGCACACAGCGCGCGCCGGTTTAAGTAGTAACCAGCACACGCTGTATGCAACTTCTAACAGCATGGGAGACGGGAGGCTGCGCTTGTTGGTGGATCCAGGAATCAGGTGAGTATTAGAAGAAGAAAAAAAAGACTTATTTTATGTTCTATTCTTAGTTCTATAATGGCATTGTAGTACTTTCAGGTAGAATACAGCTTCATAACATATCAGCTAGGGAACTACAAGTCCCAGCATGCCCTCATTGCCCCGGTGCAACAACCAGATATTGCCGTTCCCTGGGTGATATGTGTGTGTGAGGGGGAAGGGGGGTGTACAGGGACAATGATGGCATGCTTGGACTTGTAGTTCCTTAGCTGATATATATGTGTGGGGGTATGGTGCCCATAACTCTGGTTACACCACTGGAGCAGATGACTAGGCTGTGACACGGAGTGGCTGAAGCAGACGGAGAAGACGACACAGCAGGTTAGTACTGACACACCTCATGGGGCTGGGCACAAAACTGCTGTTGCATATAGTATTTAAAGGCTGATCCTTTGGCTCTCTTCGGCTGCCAGAGCTCTTTGGTTCAGTTCTCTATTCAATATAGCCTGTACAGCAGCCGAAGGCGGCATATGCTTGGGCTCGACTGAGCCGCAGTGACCGCCAATGCGACCGCCGAATCATGGATAAAGGACGGTCGAAGGCCGGCTGTTCTCCCTGCAAATGACACCTGGGCATAGCCAGCCGTGATCTCACGACTCACTCCGCCCAGTTGCAATGACAGATCGGCGTCCCCAAATGACCTGGGGATGCTGATCTGTCATTAAACAACAACAACTGGGCAGAGCCGGCCGTGACATCCCACAAAGCTCCGCCCAGTTGTTATTCATTGGCTGGGACCTGCTAGAAGACTCTGGTAGGTGCCGGCCAATAGGAAACAGTTGGGCGGAGCCAACTGTCACTTCTAGCTCCACCCAATTGGTTTTCTTTTATTTCAAATATTTATCTTTTATTTTTAATTTTCCTATTTTGGATAATTTTTTAAATAATTTCTTAACCTTGTTTTTTATTTTTTGTAACTCTTTTTACTTATTTTCTATTCTGCTCGGTACCTTTGAGGTACCGAGCCGAATAGCGGAGCCGAATGCCATTCGAATAGGGGTGAACTGCAGTGAGTAAGCTTCTGGAGCTTCGGCTCAGCTGATCCAAATGTCCCTCTGCACGTTCGGCTCAGCCGAACATGCAGAGCATGTTTGACTGACCGAAGGCAGCTGTACAGAGCCAATGTACGGCTGATTTCAGCCGATGTGTGGCTGAAATCAGCCGTACTGAGCCGGAGTGAATAGCCGAACCTCGATCGGCTCTGTTCACTTCGGCTTGGTTATTCACTCGGCTGCCTTTGGTAGCTTTGTGAATAACCCTGTAAGTGTACATCCTGCAGATTTGTGTTCCTGAGTAAAGCTCTGACATTTCTTGGTACTGTCATAGCTTGTCCACTTCTTCCCATTCCACATACATTCCTATTGACAAATGATACAACCTATAGCGGTTCTCTAGGTTTCCTTCCTATACCATTCAAAGTTAACCCTAAATTCCCAATTTTTCCCGTAAGAAAACAATGGTCATTCCAATGAAATATTAATTTGTATATTTTACTGGACATGATGATGAACTTATGAGACCAAACTAATGGCACTGTTGAGAAATGTTGTAAGCACCAACTGCAGACTTCCAGGATGCTTCTCACATCCAATCAATTGTTGGTGGTCTATCAGTTAAAAATCCTTCTGATGTCACTTTGCAACAGCAAACTCACCCATGAGAAACATCTGGAAATCTATGTTCACATGGGGAAAGTGCAGTCACAGAAGCAAGTTTCTTTAAACACAGTGACTTGTACTTCATAAAAGACCACGACTTCTCCATATGTTATCACTAGAGTTGAAAATAAATAGTCTGTGCCTCTGGGATATGACCTAAACAAAGCTTTTGTTATCTTGACGAAATAATATTTCCACATTAGAAAGCAAAATGTTTATGTTTGTTTTTGCAACAAACATTTTTTTTTGGTTTGCTTTCATATTGCCTGGTTGCCAATAAGCTAAGAAAGCCACAGTAATTCACTGAGCTAGCTTTAGTATGGCTTATACAAATGGATAAATAAATCAGTCAGAAAGCAAAAAGTTTGCAGTGTGCACATCAAAATGTAAAAAATATATATTACATTGACAGTCTTACAGTGAATCTTTCACTAGGTACAATGGCTTTTTTAATGGTAAAAAAGATAAAACTGTCTAATTGTCACTAATGTATGTGTGGAACAGTTAGTTCAAAGTATGTTATGTGTGGTAGGCACTGGTGTATTCTGGTTTGGGGCTGCCCTAGGCAAGGCAAAGCTCGGGCGCCACCCCCCCCCCCCCCCAATTTTCCCCCCCCCCCC
>NW_017307081.1:773626-781992 GCF_000935625.1 Nanorana parkeri
GCAGAGCCCCCCACAGATCCTGCACAGCCCCCCTGAGGCCCTGCAGTCTGCAGGGTCTTAGGGGGGCTGTGCAGGATCCGTAATGGGCTCTGCCCACCATAGACCCCACAGAGCCCACCACAGATCCTGCAAATCCCCCCCCACAGATCCTGCAGAGACCCCCTGAGACCCTGCAGTCTGCCAGACCTCAGGGGGGCTTTTCAGGATCTGTGGTGGTGGGCTGCAGAGCCCCCAACAGATCCTGCAAAGCCCCCCACAGATCATGCACAGACCCCTTGAGACCCTGCAGGATCTCAGGGGGGCTGTGCAGGATCTATGGTGGGCTTTGCAGGCTGCAGAGCCCCTATGGATCCTGAAAAAGCCCCCCACAGAACCTGCAAAGCCCCCCACAGATCCTGCAGAGACCCCCTGAGACCTGGCAAAGCCCCCCACAGATACCCCCTGAGACCCGGCAGTCTGCCGGATCTCAGGGGGGCTGTGCAGGATCTGTGGTGTGCTTTGCAGGCTGCAGAGCCCACTACAGATCCTTCAAAGCCCCCCACAGATCATGCAGAGACCTCCTGAGACACTGCAGTCTGCTGGATCTCAGGGGGGATGTGCAGGATCCGTGGTAAAGCTCCCCACAGATCCTGCAAAGCCCACTAAAAGGTATTGCACAGCCCACCTGCGACTCTTTGGTGGGCTGTGCAGGACCTATGCTGGGCTCTGCCAGAACATTCGTCCTCCTACCTGGCAAGGTAAACCTAGCCCGAGCCTCGGCGACGCCTCCCGCATCCTCCATCGCGGTCTCTGCTCTTGCCTCCTCCATTGTCGTCTTCGGTCCCGCCTCTTCCATCTCCGCCCCATCTGCCCTGTCTCCGCCTCCTGTCGCTCGGTCTCCTCAGTCTTCACCCTGCCTCTTCCATCCCCGCCCCATCTCCTCTATCTCCACCCCCTGCCTCCTGCTGCTCCATCCCCCGTCTCCTCCTGCTCTCCCACCCGCCGGTTCCTCCCCGTTAACATTAGGCAGCCAGGCTGCAAGTTTCTGTGCAGCCCGGCTGCCTAAATGTTTTGGGGGGCAGCATTTTTTCCGCCCCCTTGGAATCTGCTGCCCGAGGCAAACGCCTTGTTTGCCTCGCGGCAGATAAGCCCCTGGTGGTAGGCACATCCTCAGTTACTTCCAAATAACCGTTAAAAAGGGCTATATCATATGAAAATGTGTCCATCGAAGGGGGCTACTACTTGTCTTTTTAAATGGAATAGGGTGGACAGTAAGAGGCAGTGTACAGTGTTGGGTCAGACCAGTTCCAAAAGACAGCCTGAGGTTTAAAATTGCCTATATTTAACAAGCATGTTGCTCTGTCCCCACATATTTACCAGTGGGGCAAACCATGCTGCTGAGCTGGCTTGCTGTGAGGGCTGGCCATAAACTAATCTAAATAACTGACTGACCAAACTTGAAAAATATCTGTAAAAAATAAGTCAAGGCTGCATTTTTCTTGAAAACGTTTCACTGGTCATCCAACCAGCTTTCTCATCAACATGTCTGCCACATACAATGCTGTTTTAACACCTCTCTCTGGGCAGGTTAATAACACCTCCTAGCTCCAATTATGCAAATGCAATCAACACCTGGTTGCGATTAACAGATTATGTGGATTGGAGTGACATTCACCATATTTATTCCCAGATAATGTTGTACAAGTAATTCCGAATTGAGAAAGTCCAGTTGACTTGACTTATTTTTTACAGATATACCATGACCTGGATGAATGAGAACCTTCACAGACAAACTTGAAAAAGCTATATCTTAGGGTACAGTAAGAATGGTATAAATAATTTTGGGATCAGTCACTCATTTCTGGTTGATACTGGTAAAGCTGGGATTTTGGTGGCAATCTTCTACAGCACATGAACCAGAAAAGCCTAAAGTAATCAGAATAATTGACTGACTAAAAAATACGTTTGGGGCTCTGGGGGTCAGCCTTTCACTTCTGGACTGGTAATGCTTGTTTTTGGGATTTGGGGGGGCTTCTTATTTAGTAAGTGACTCAGGAAAGCCCAATGTAATATAAATTATTGACTAACCATTTTTACTGGAATTTTTTATATGAGATAATTCACTCCACTCTGGACTGGTAATGCTAGGATTTTCTTTATGAATTTAATGACTAAGCCTTATCAAATACATTTACTGACAAAAATGTAATCTATCTTTGGACTAAGTCTGACAATTGCATACTTATTTAGTGGATAACTAACTTTCAGCATAAAGAGCTTTCTAGAAAGGCCTTTTTAGACACACAGGCACTGGTCAGATACATGTGAAAATGAGCTAAGAGCTCCACCAGCAGGCTGAATATGTAATTAACAATCACTTTTATGAAGGGAAGGCCGTACAGCATGTTGCAAGGAACACAGAGTTCCACCTGCTGACTGCAAAAGAAATAAAATAACTACTATTTGCAACATTACATGTTCACATGACTAAAAATTCACACTGTAAATATTGTAGCTAGTGTTTCACGTTAATTATTAAACATTTTTTATTTTTTAAGGTAAGGCAACCTAAAATGTCCAAAACTTTAGTAGGAATTGCTACATTTGGAAAACTCAGTATTTGCATCAGAATCATTCCTGAGTCCACCCCCAGGCCAACGGATGGCAACCAAGATGTCTTTAAGCCAGCCCAACAGCACTGTCCCGTTTCCAATGCCATCCCCATATCAGCAGTCGCAAAGAAGGATGTAACACAGTGGTGTCCTTCCGCAGCATTGCCCCATCCCTGATGCCATATTCAAGAAACATTTTCTTCTCCCACTAGTGCAAGCAGGTGCAGCCTACATGGGAGTGGTGATACTGCACTAAATTCAAGAGCAGTGCAGCATTGTTGCCACACCATTACAGAAAGCTGCATTAGGTGGACTTCACTGGCAAGATCAATAGGTATTTTCGGGACTATGGGAAAACTGTAAGTAGAACTGCAAATGCACTGATAATTAAGTGCTGCAGTCTCCACTAGCTAAGTGGCTGCTGTGGAGGCCATGCCCGCAGTAGCTGTGTGCACCCCCAGACACACACAAACCTGTGGCAGGCCATGCCCCTCCTCTCCGCTCAACAGTTTGATTGATGGCAGAAGGAGCCTATGGGTCCTCTGCCCTCAGTATCCTCCCCCCACAACCAGGAAGTTCGAGGAATGAAGGATCGCTTCGGGAATGGCGATGACACAGGTAAGTGTGTGTGTGAGGTGGAGCCTCCATGGATCTTCTTTTGGATTGAGATCTGGAGAATTTGGATGTTAATACCTCGTTGCGTTTCTCAAACCATTCCTGAGTCATTTTTCAACTTTTGGAGTTGCTCTGAGCCAGTCATTTAACTGTCACGATTTGCCCCTTGTCAAAGTCACTCAAATCCTTACGCTTGCCCATTTTCTCTGTTTCCAACAGATCAACTTCAGGGACAAAATGTTCACTTGCTGCCTAATATATCCCACTCACTTCCTGGTGCCATTGAAAGAGATAATCAATGTGATTCACTTCACCTCTCAGTCGTCATACTGTTATGGCTGACCGGTGTATATAGCACCAAAAGTTTGTGCAGCTCTCTACATAGTGCACATTCACATCAATCCCTGCAGTCAAGGAGCTTACAATCTAAGGTCCCTATTTTACAGTACATGCATACATACACAGATACAAATTAGGGCTGATTTAGACATGTCTTTAGAGTGTGGGAGGAAACCAGAGTACCCAGAGGAATCCTATGCAATCACAAGGAGAACATGCCAGCAAGATAGTATTTGCAATATCTAGGAGGCAGGAGAGGTAACAGGACATCTGCCTCGAGATGATTAAAATACATTTCCTTAAAGAAAATGTAAACTCTAAATGAATGACATCTAGTTTAGAAAATGTTCACTATACACAGTTCTTTTTGCAAAGACATTTTTTCTATCCTTAAATACTGCTAAACTCCTGCAGTCTCTGTGCAACCACCTACTGTTTGCATGTATGCAACTAAACGATTGTTGCATGGCATTTCTTGGCAGGTTTCCTCATAATGACAATAGTGGACCATGCCTGCATAATGTAGGATGACATAGCTAGTTTGGAAGCCTGTTTGACAGGATAACCATGCAGAAACACTGTGTTATGACCTTATATCAGGAAGTATCTGAACAAGAACATTCATGGAAGGATGACAAGGTAGTATTTTAGTGAAAACTGTAGATTTAAAAATACCAAGAGTACAAAAACAGCTTCTATGAGATTTTAGTGATTGGGTTTACATCTACTTTAACCTCTTCCCAGCCTGATATTGTAATTAAACGGCCAGCCGGGAGCTTCTTGGATGTGAATGGGTGTTTTTAGACATTCTAAATGGTCCCGCTTGTGGGGGCCGCTGTGTGGCACGCACGAGCAGGAAAACTGCTTAATTTGTAAACAGCCAGCGATGCAGTATCGGCGAGTACTTAAAAAAAAGTATCGGTACTCGTACTCAGACCCAAAAAAGTGGTATCGGTGCATCCCTACTGTTTACATACAAATGGTCCAGCGGCTGTAGAGACGCTGGATGGCTTGTACTATGCATGTGGGTGTGCGTCCCCCTCCGCCGTTTCCGAGCTCCGCTGTGCCCGCACTGGCCCGGGACCTGTCTATGTAAACTGGCTATCTTGTAGGTGGCTTCTTATCCCCCTATGTGATAGGAATAAAGTTAAATGAAAAAAAGTGAAAAAAAATTAGTTACAAAAAATACCCCCAAAGTCACATATAAAAAAAAAAAAATAAATAGAAAACAAAAAACAAAAAAGTTTTAAACCCCCACATACACACACAAACATGCATCAGGTGCGCCTACATGCGGAAATGACGATTGCATATCATATTGTTCCATATTGTTACATATCACTGCGAACGTAAGAGTGAGGGCAATAATTCTAGGGCCATGAGTCACTGTTAACACTAAGCTGGTGAATGGTAGACATGTGCGATTCGTTTCGTTCCGAATCGAATTTTCGGAAATTCGGACATTCGGAATTCCGAATTACAGACAGAACGAATGCAAACGAATCCGAATTTCCATTTCCGAAATTCGGTAGCGGTAGTTCGAACGTTCGTTTCGTTTCTGTTCTTATTCGTTTCTTATTTGTTTCGTTCGTTGGAGCAAAGTAACATTAGAGAAGGAGAAAAATATTTTCCCCCTCAAATGTCACTTTGCTGCAAACGAACGAAACGAATAAGAAACGAATAAGAACAGAAAACGAAACGAACGTTCCAACTACCGCTACCGAATTTCGTCCGAATCCGAATTCCGAATTGACTTTCACACCCGAATCCCGAAAAACGAAATAACACAAATCCGAATTTAAAACGAAACGAAACTAAACTAATTTTTTGGCAGTGCACATGTCTAGTGAATGGTAAAAGCTTTGAAAGCGTCGCCTATGACCAATTTTAGGTATGGTATTTTGTTTGCGATTTCACGGATGCACGCAATTTTAAAGCTTGACATGTTTGGTGTGTCTATACCCGACGTGACCCTGTCTTTAATATATTACCAAACATTTGGGTAAGAATAAATGTTTTTTAACATAACGTAGGGAAAAGTATTCTTAAAAAATGTTGGTACTTTTTTCATTATATCGTAAAAAATGGTGATTAAAAGAACCAAAAGAAAGCTCTATGCGTCGCCAAAAAATGGTATAAAATTAATTTCAGTGTTGCATGACGGAATAAATGTCAGTCAAAATACTGCAGTGCTGAATACTGAAAAATGGCCTGGGCAGGAAGGGGGTTTAACACCCTGGTCAGCAAGTGGTTAAAGGCTAATTTTACTTTTCTTACCATGTTTCATGTTAAACACATATTCGGGGTGTAAAATAAACATGGTCATATCACAACCCCCCCCCCCACCCCTGCCCTGCTGCTATTGTTTCTTGAATTTGGTGTGGCTGGGCGTCATTCCACCCACACCCTGTATACTTATGTGATTTAAATTACTTCATGGGATGTTCAGAAGCCTAAAGTGTCAAAATTAATTTCATGCAATCTACTATTCTTATGGGACCATTCAATTAAAATCAGACCTTGTCAAATGGAAATATTACAATATTTGATATTCAAAGCTTAAATTCATGAAACAGTTTAATAAAGAAAACCTCTTGTAAGTGGTTAAAGTAAACCCCAACAACAAACTTTTCTTCTATGCTCTGTTTTGAGCTGTTAAAGTAGTATTAAACTCTCACACTTTTTTTCAATACTGAATCAAGATCAATATAGATTGTCCAGGAAAGTATTTCTTTACATTTTTGCCCAGACTTACAGTCATCATGTTTCCATACAGCTCCAATTCTCTCAGCTCGGCTTCCCTGAACTTCTTGTCTAGTACAACATCACAAAGGACAGAACTGTCTGCACCAGCTAGCCATCTACTAGCTTGGGGAAGAGAGAAGATAGCAAGGGTGAGGGAGAAGGGGAGGGGAGTGGTTTGCTCTGCTGTCCCTGTGTGTTTGTGGAGACACATACCGCTTAGTAACACACACAAGGGTGGCTCCAAAGGAGCCACCCAAAAAGAGGATATCAGGGCCAGTGCTCAGGGGACCAGCTGCTTCTGCAGGAAACTAAAACTTAAAAACATTTTGACTTTAACATTACATCTAAAGCCAAAAAGTTTTTTTTACTCTTATTTTGGATAGAATGGTGAGGGATTAGAATCACTGTCAGGATTTTATTGCTGTGTGTGTGCCCCCTGGGGTGATTTCCTCACTTTCTCCTGGTGACCACTGCTATCGGGACTAAAAGAGATGGAAAATAAAAAGGGCATTCCTAGATGGGGACACCCATCTTAGAGAACTTCTTCCTTTCCTCGAAGAGATTTGACTCTTCTGTTGTGTCTACATGGCAGAAAGTGAAGAGAAATCTTCCCAATGAGATACAGATGACAAAAAGACCTGACAAAGGTATAACTATTTTCTACTCTATACAAAATGAAAAAAAAGTTATGACTTTAGATATACATTATATGATGCATAGGTGAAAATGAGCCATGAGAGTAAGCAGAAGAATTTTGCTATTATAACTGACCACAAGCCATTGTTGGGGCTATTTCAAAACAACTGCCCTACACTTCACATATACAGTATTTCAATATGTATGCTCCATGGTCTTTGTAATATCATTTTATTAAGTATCATAATGGAGCAGAAATCTTGAATACTGATGCAATAAATGTTTTTTTTTTTTTTTCAGAGTTTCATTTGAAATTGTGTCTGGAGTTCTCACGATTTCTTCTCTTTCAAAACCTCTTTTCTCAAATAGTACATGCCTGACTTCTACTGATCTTGTATTATCCTGAATTTGAACTGGAATGTGGAGGAAATGGTCAAAAACAGAGTTAAACTATATCTTTCTTCCTTTTTAAATGCATCAGAATCAGGCTACTTCTAAGGGTTCTTTGTGTGTGTGTGTGTGTGTGTGATCAAGATAATTCCAGCATCTAGACAAACTGAAGTGTTTATTTGGGGACATTTGGTATTATAACCCTGAAAGCATTTGCAAAACATTATGTGCAGGGGCCTAAAGTAGATTAAATTATTGAAAAGTGGGTCAAGAACCAGGTTCTATGCCAATACACATAATATTATCCCAACAAAGCTCTGAGAAGTGATCATAATTTTTTTATAGATTTTGCAGCATCTGTCCATCATCGATTTTTAACAGGCTGCGGCTGCATCGAACACCTGACTCCCGAGTACCTCCCATACATCCAAACAAGGGCCTTCTGCATAAGCGGCTTTAAGCCTGTGTGGATGAGCCCTTATAGTGTGCATTTGTTATAATTATGGATCAACTTATTAAGCTTAGAAATGAATCAGGTTGTGCAAATCCATATCCTCAAGTTTGAACAGTTTTATGTAACACATATCAACAGCACATGAAATTAAAAGAGGAGTGGCAACCAACAAGAAACAATTATTTAATGTAGAATTGAATCATCTAGAAAAGGAAAAGGCAACTTTAAAAACATGGAAGCGTCTCAAGATCTACCTTGGTTTAAAAAATAATAATCAGGTTTCAATTTAAAATTATTAATAAATAGTAATGTATGAAGGAAGAAGCAAAAACATTCTAAAGAGGTCTTTTTTAAACAGAGAACAGGAAAACCTGTTCATAAACCCTCACTTTCTGCTAATTAGTATTATCACTGCTGGAATTCTATGTGATTCCTAGGCCAGGCTGCATTGCACTGAAAAAGGTGGACTCGGTATGGTCAGTGGTTGTCTTGGCTTTGTTGGGACAAAACCTGGGGAATGTGTAACATCACTATACAATCAATGTACAAAATACATTATTTGTGTGTGTATATATATATATATATATATATATATA
>NW_017307081.1:782031-794486 GCF_000935625.1 Nanorana parkeri
CAGTATATGTATATCATATACAAAAAAACAGGAGTGCATACAATAAGAATGTGCACAACCAGGACATATTTTCAACAAGCAAATAAAGTAAAGGTCATCTGTAACAATGGAAAATTTCCTGTAGCTGCCAGCCACACCTGAGCACATTGCAGTGGGTATGTGTGCCTCTTCCCTGCTCTTCATCTATGACCTCAAGCCAGAGGGCATATTTTTTTAAATATTGTATATAGAGCCTGCAGTACCTTAACCGTCCAGCAGATGGTGACAAAGCTCTTTTCAGTTGATGTGAAGGGAATGCTAAAATCTCATCTGAATTATGAAAGTGTAAACTGTTCCACCAGGCAAAAACATTGTAATTTTATTCAGCCAGTTTTTTCAATCTAAAAATCCTCATCAGACAGCACTACAAGAATTTAACCTTTTAAAGTGATTCTATCACTTAAAAAGAAAAAAAAGTTGCTAGTATTCCCCACTGCTGAGGCTAAATCATGGGCCACTTTTACCCTGCAATGCTCCAGTACTTTCACATTCCTGCTGGCCAGTAATGCATAGAGATGGGGAAATGTGGGAGGCAGGAGACAGCAGACAGGTCTGTCATGCAGTGGCTGAAGACACTTTGGGTTGGTTTTGAAGAGGCAAAGTTAAGGGCCAGTTAAGATCATTGGGAAACCAGAAAAGAGCTGTCTTAAAGAAGAGGCTGCTAGAGAAAGGGGAATTATGTCAAATGTGGCTGCAGGAAGCCTACTGAACTTGACTGACAGCACAGGCCAAGGTGAACAACATTATCGCCCACAATGTTTGCATGTATAGCTTATAATGAAAGGAGATGGACATTTCTGGTGTTTCTAAAAGAAAACAGTCCATACTTGGTTTTCGAGATCTTCAAATTTTGAAGCTGTGGGAAGTGCTGCTCCACAGTGATGCCAATATGAAAAAGCCCTAGACAGGTAGACTAATGGCTCCTATGTGAATTTCAATCATCATTTCTGGATAAGGTTTGCCTTTCATATTTGCATGTCAGTTCAAAAAAAGTATAAAATATTTTAGGGGACATCTATTTTCATTTGAAGGAATATTACATCAGCACAGAAAAGAGTATTTTCTGTAAAGGTGGTCATTGTAGAATTTCATAGACTGTTTTTTTTTTCAGACTAGTTAAATATGTTATTACAGTACTGTGTTCAAACTTTTAAATCATCAGCCAACCCAAAACTTATATTTTGGGTATAGGTGGATGCTGATGGACTGAATTACCTACTGGATTAAATAGCAGACATTAAAGCGGACCTTTACCCATATCTTTTAAATAACAACAAATACTTTTTTATTGCATTTACTAATGCCAATCTACAAACACATACTTCTAGATAATTGCTGGCTTTGTATTCTTTGCATACCTTATTTCTCTTTTCCTCCTTATTCTTCTGACAGTGGCCATGTTTACTAAGGGCAGATTACTAACCCTCCTATTACTTCCTGGATTTCTGGCACATGTGACTAGACTAGACCATGCACATCATCTCAGGGGAGGAAAATGCCTTTCCCTGAGATCTCAGGAGATTACAGATGAGATTTCCCAGCAATGCCCTGCTGATGACAAGGCAATCCCAGTCATTTTTCCCTTTCAAATCAGGAAGTGAATGTTCTGCAAGTGTAAGTATTTCAAAATCACAACATTTTACACCTGACATGTCTAATCATCATGTATTAATTATCATAGATAGAGGGATGCATTGGTAGAATTTGGTTTTTGAGTGTAAAGGTCAACTTTAGAGGTTAAGTGTATAACGATTTCCTGCAATTACTCCAATTCGATCTCCCTCTGGCTGTGATCATTGGAGTGGCCTTTCCACCTATCCTTTTTCTATGGATCAATGATTCCACAAGCAGTTTTTCAGAAGTGTACATTCCTGCACTTGACTGTTATTCCTTGTTCAATAACAAGAAAAAAACATGAAAACCTACCACAGCTCTTGTTTGGCTGGTGCGGCAATGGAGCTATCCAAAAGCCCTGCACACCTAGACTAAATCTGCCTTTAGATATATTTTTAGACCCTGAGGTCTCCATGTCATACTTCCAGGTTCTGCCTCTACACAGCTATCCCAGTCTTGCTTTACTTGCTGCTTTGTTAGTGCTAGCTTTTAGAAATATATCAGGAACCAGCAAATAATTAAACTCCCATCCTAAACCAAAATTACAGAATTTGATAAACCATCACTTTAACATAGTTAACAAGCCCTAATAGCCCTAGATGCTGCAATGCCAGATCTAACGAAGCTATCTTGCTTGACATTTGATCAATTTGTCTGAAGTTATTAATACAGATAAACATTATTTTCCACTATTTAGTATTTTATGATAACCTACCACATAAAAATGAAACCTAATAATAGCATCTTCACAGTGTCTGTGCAATATCTTTTAATATGTGACCCAGAGCTGTAAAGTGTATCTCTACCTTTCAGACAAAAGCATGCTTAGAATCACGACAGAAATTAATCCATTGCTGAATATAGTTCTTTAATTTTTGCTTGTGTGCTACTGAGTTTACAGGGTTTAGTTCCCTTCTGCCTGCATAGCAGCTTTAAAACAAGTGCTTATTTCATGCATTAGAAATTATTTCTGTTTCTAAGTTTTAAGCCTCCTTCAGACCTCTGAGGTCCATTGGAGTGTGCTACAGAGTTTTCGTTAACATGATTTATTTTGAGCATAAACGTGTGTTGTTTTAAGGCCAATAATTTAGGATGGGCTGCCAATGCATGGAAACAGACAATACTGAACTATTTTTTTAATGCAGTGCTGCAATGTTGGCACCTACTGTAGTTGAGTGTTGGTAAGTCATTCTAATGAAATCACAACGCAAAGCAGTGCACAAAGTGACATAGGTCATAGCGTGTTGTGGTATCATGTGGTAAAATGCAGTTTACCTCAAGGTATAAGTCTAAGGGGGGGCCTCAGGGTCATGTCAGAGAAGCAATTCCAATGGTTGTGACTCACCTTCTCCAACAGAGTTGCTCCCTCTCTGGCTAGACCAGTGAGTTGTCACTCTTTCGCTGCTCATTCACTCCTCCTCCTTCCAGGAGAAGGAGGTAATGACACCTGTTAGATGTTTCACCTTGGTGGTTCCGCCACTAGTAATGTGTCACCAGCAGCAGAATCACCCATCTGACATGAAGACACCGTTTCCTCTCTCCTTGTGGTTGACAGATATGTTATAAGTAACCGATACACACATACAGTGGTCTGGGCACTGAATAACAAGCTGTAATCTGCCACTCTACAGGATGTGGTGATGACAATAGGAGACTCCGCAATTCAAAAGCGTACTTTTGCTTGAATACATATTCAAACAAAAGTACATTTCTGAATTGCTTTACACGTAGATCTTCCTGATTTGTGGAGAATAAATCAAGTCACAAATCTAAGCAATCTTTTTTCATGAGTTGTGTTATTGCAGATTGGACAAATCTGCATGCATATAAATCAGGCAAATATCAAGAGTAAGAATTAAAAGCAAACAAGTAAATTCCTTCACATTTACTGTGTACTGAATAATATTAGACACGGGAGATATCATTAGATCAATAGTTCAGCATTCTTGTAGTATTAGCTGGCATTTCAATTTAAATAAATATTAAACATGTTGCCATTACTTTTTTTTATTCATTCCTGCAACAAATAATAGCTGCTGATGATGTAGCTTTTTCCTTTTGTATAGCTCAGTTTGGTCATGAACGAAGAAATCATTCTGACTGAAGAGTTCACATAACTGTGAGTTTTCTTCTTTTTTTTTTTAAACCCAAAATGACATTGTAACACATAAACACTGTCTTGTCTATAAGGCACAACACATCAGTATGCACATTTGGATTGCCAAACCTATAAAACAGACAGCGCAATACCTTTTTTAAATCTCACCACCCGCTTCCCAACCATCCCTCTGCAAAAAAAAAAATAAACAAAAAAAAAACACAAACATAACATCAACTTTCAAAATCAGCTGCTAATAAAATCACAGTAAATTATTTTTTTTTGTTGTCAATAATTTACACAAAATTACAGGTCTAGACATGATTGTCATCATATAGCTGGAGTGCATTCTAAATTCAGATTTTCCGGGTTAGGTAGGTTTATGTCTGATTCACACCTCACTGCTGAGAATGAGATCCCATTATGAGGAATGTTGAACACCACCTCTTCGGTTGGAAAGCATGCGCCATTCTTCAGGAGAGTCCTGCACCTACATGCTCCTCTGTGGTGCTAGTAATGAAGATTTTACTTAGGCCAATGCTTTCAACTATCAACTGTCCAAGATCAAAGAGTCTCTATGCCGCACTCAGTATTTTCTTTTGTCTCTCCTCTAGCAGTCTGAATTCTTTGTCGTAATTTATTTTCTTTATTTTGTTAAGACAGTCCATGTGTGTAAAACGCCTGAGGCATTAAATCACACATAAAAATTCAGTGTGTACTTAAAATATATATTTATATACATGTAAAAAAAAAAGGCCGTCCGAGTTGCAAATAGTTACAAATATTCTAATTCCAGTGCTTGATGTAGAGCCAGAAGATCTGAATGACTTGATATTCTCCAGTAAGGCATGTTGTTCTGCATTGAAAATAAAAAGGTACACATTATACTGTAAGTACAAAAGGTACAACAAATAGTAGAATTCTAGTGAGAAATCCATGCACTGAGAGCATCGTTAAACCCATTATCATAAAAGATTAGGCAACATCAAGTGCCTTTGCTGCGGTGGCAGACGAGGCTAGTAGTCTCTCCATTCACAGGTCATATGAAAGGATGACACAGTGGAAACACGCACATCTGTCCCAAATTCAAAAGATATCTGGATGCTACGGGAAAAACAACACCAGAATTCAGGTAAGAGAGGGGGCGTTTGGGAGAACGGGTGCTATGGATCCGATCATGTTTCATGTTACATCCTAATGTTTAATATACTAATATGTGCACTGAGTGAATATGATGCCTGTTACTAATTAATATTATAATAATGATATAATGAAAAGTCCAACTCCAGACAAAGGGCTGAAACAAATATACAGTATATTTAAAGTTTTAACCAAGAAAGAATGTATAATCTTCTTCAGCCACTCTAGTGGATTTGACGTACCTGCCACAATGCACAGTTAGAAAGATCATTCTACTATTCCTGATTCACCTTTACTGCTCCCTGGACATGGGAGGACTCAAAACCTCTAGCTTGGGGGCCAAATACAATCAAGTGGCCCTTTAATTGTGGGATAGATTGGTGGAAATTAGGAAAAGGTGGGTGTTCCTAAAGGACATTGTTAATTGCAAAACAGCGTTGACATTTTTCACCATCAAAGGTCTTAATGGGGAGCTAGTCGCTAACTGTCAGTTGTATGTTGACTGATGTCTAAATGAGAAAGTATCTCCACTCAGTGCCACCAGCCCAATATATTTAGCTAGCACTGGCCCAGGGGGAAAATGCTATCCTGCCCCCAGTCCCGTCTTCCCATGTTCCTGGATCACCTTTATAGTCTAACTGGACAGAGGTGATGATATTGTCCATAGAATTTGTAATTAATAAGATTACCAGATCTTCAGGTTGCCAGGTGTAAACTTTGGCCTGCTGCCTATTGGCTAACTTAAGTAGTGACATCACGCATGTTCAGAAGATGGTCAGCAATGCCAGCTCATATACATCTCTCAGGACTGCTGTCCTTTAATGTAATCCTCTAGCAAAAAGTAATTTAATGTATTTGCACATTGCTTTCTATTTATTTTACAGTGCCACATGATCCCTGAAAACTAAAAATAAGCAAAGAAGGACCATCTTCTGTGGTTCCCCCTTTCCTACCTGATGGACTCTATAGTGGCCCATCACTTAGGTGGGCATCCTGGTTTTCATAGCTCCCAGGATGCTATGCAAGAAATGGAAAGCAATGTGCCTGTTGCTGAATGTAAGTGCTAGTATATACTTGTTAACACAGGTTAACTTCAACTTGCTTGTAAATACAAGTCTCCTTACTATTTTATAAGTATAGTTTAGTGAATAAGAGTGCAATCCCTCTGGGAAGGCAGATAAAAACAATGTTTTGGTCCTGAATTTCTTATATAAATTTCCAGCTGGGGAAAATGAAACAACTGACATTTGAAACCTGAATACAAAAGGGTTCAGGACCCCTCCCTTAGGTAAAGTTGGATGTTAGCGGTTGACCCTTGAGTTTTACACTCTACCTTAATGTTTTAAATGTGGCAGGCATTTACATGTCAATCTAACACAATAATAGTGATCTTATGCGAGTTGTGCGGGATCAGCCTCTATCAAAAATGGCTCAATCTTAACCACAACATAACATTGTAATCACATTGAATATGTACTTTGGTTGCTACAACTCACCTCCATCTATACCATCTATGGTTTGATGTGGTAATTTGCTTAATCTTATTACATTGATTATTCGCTGCTTGGATACCTGGATATGGGACTTATATTTGCCATTAAGGAAATACTAGTCTCTACATTTGCACTTTATATTTTGCTATACAGGACAATGGATTTCATGTTTATTTTTGGAACCCCATGGAGCCATTACACTGTTTTTAAGGGGAGGGGGAAGTTGTTTGTGTAATTGTGTCCTTGGGTGAGGGAGGTATATGTAGATGCTTCTGTGGTTTTTTGATGAATATTCATGTTTTCTAAATAAATAAGTTATGTTTATAGTATATATTTTGTGTGATGATTGTGTGATGATTGTGTGATTTCCACTTGAACCCTTTTCGATATCCTATTAGTGGGAACTTTTTTATTTTGTGGTCTTAGTAAGGACACGAAAACTTTAATTGGAAAACTATGTCAGGGATTGGATTTTTGTTAGTTAATGTAGGATATGTTTATGCATTGTGTTGAGAAATCCACTCCTTCTTTTGGGTCCCCCATATCTGCGTGGCTTGACCACAACATAATCAACGGTTTGGAGACTGTTCTGTTACTCTAGTGAACTCCATACAACAGCAATCTGAAGGTTATAAAGCAGTGCTTGTTTTGGTTGTTCTTTATAGATTCATAATTCAGCAGACAACAAACAAAAGTGGTGCGTTAACATGTTAGCTATCCATTATGGAGTGGATTTAGAAATGTTTACTAGGAATTTCCTATACTAATCAGCAGGGTGTATTTGCTGCAAGGCAAACAAGGCGTTTGCCTGGAGCAGCACTTTGCAGGGGGGCGGCATTTTTCGCCCCCCTGCAAAGAGGAAAGCCGGCGACGGGTGGACAAAATCGGGCAGCCTGTGCTGCCTACTCAGGTGGCTTCTAGTAGGGACTAGCCGCGAGCTGCCGGGTGACAGAGGAGGCGTGGCCGGGGCCGAGGTAGACGCGGCTCTGGCCGCCGGAGTCTGCAGGTAGCATGTCCTGGAAGCAGGCTGGGGAGCTGCAGGTAAGAGGACCAGCATGTGTGCAGGCAAAGGGACCCTGAACAGCCCATAATAGATCCTGCACAGCCCAGTTGAGAGTCTCTGTGCAGGGTCTATGGTGGGCTGTGCAAGGTCTATGGTGGGCTCTGGAGGGGTCTCTGGTCAGGTTATCAGGGACTAAGGAGTGCTGTGCAAGGTCTACGGTGGGATGTGCGGGGTCTTTGGCAGTCTCTGCCTGAGATCCTGCAGAGCCAACCAGAGATCCTGTACAGCCCACCTTAGACCCTTGCTTCCCTGCAACCCAAAGGCCTAATTCGCTCAGCTAAGAGTCGGCCCATACAGATCCATGCGGCATGCACGGTCGTAACGGGCCGTTCCCGGGAAGGACAGGTGTTGCGTGTGATTGTACGCAGCAGCCTGTTCTTCTCTATGGGAGGATGCGGCCGCATGCACACCCGAAGTGCACATCCATGCGGTTGTCCGTGCTCGGACACCTGTCTGTGTATGAGTACGGACACCTGCACGGACGTGCAGGGTGGGTGAGCGTAGGGCAGAGTACGGCCGCATCCTCCCATAGAGAAGAACAGGCTGCTGCGTACAATCAAACGCAGCACCTGTCCTTCCCAGGAACGGCCCGTTACGACCGTGCACACAGCATGGATCTGTACGGGGCGGCTCTAAGCAGTGTGAATGAGGCCTAATAGCGCAGCCTGTCAGAAGCTACATCCAGCAACTCGACAGGTTACGCAAAATGTCTTGAACAGGCATCGGTGGGACACATTTAGATGGGGGGGTGCCGAATTTCGTCTTGCCTAGTGCAGCACGGAACCTAAATACACCACTGCTAATCACTGCCATCTAGGGGCACTAGTGCCATGCCAATTGCATCCACCCAGCTATATTCCAAGTGGAACTTTTATGACTGAACCCCTATGACTAAGCTCTGTACAGGAACTGATTGCCCATCAGAAAAGGGAACCATTTATATACAGTTTAAAACCTATAAATTGTTAGCACTATGTGTTACTACTTAAATACATATACAACACACATATATATCAATACAATGTTAATGGCACACAGTAGGACTTTTTACCTTTTTTGCTGCCTGTTCTTCTTCTACACCATCCCCAATTACAACATATACTACCTTTCTGCCAAACCTCTGTATTATGCGCTCAAAGCAACTTTCTTTCCCTGTAAGATAAATTAGATCAGCATTCAGTTACCTGATAAGCAGCATGTTCCACAGCTTGGGTACCCCCCACCACAACATAAGTTACATAAGAGCCAAATATGGACATTAGACCCTGAAAACAGCTTTCTTTGCTTGAAAAATAAGGCAAGGCTTACTTCGTGGACTGCCTGGTCTACAGTCATTTACACAGAATTTACTGACTAGATCAAAACTCAAACTCGTGGCAGAAAATTACAAAAGCGGTTTTCAGATATGATGAAGTTTCAAAAGGAAAGAAAGGTATTGCCCTGACAGACCATACACATTCTTTTTTTTTAATTTTATTTTCTAACCCGTATTTGAAAAAGGCTTGAAATGTGATTGGCTATTATGGGTAACAAATAAGTTGTATCACGTATTGGGATCTTGAGCTATAATAGCGGATTCTTTTAAGTGTACCCTTACTGCAATTGCTATTACACAGCAAGTGGTTGGAATGCTAAAATTCGGAAGAAAGACTGAAGAAAGTATTGGAAATTTGCGAAAGTATTCTGACACACTTCTTGCACAGTCACCACTACTTCTCTCCAATCTGCAATGTTTCCTCCCTGTTGATTAGAGAGCAGTATATGTGACTATGCATGGGGCGTGTTTTGATGGCTGTGGATAGACCACTACTCTCACATGAAGCACAGCAGTTCATTATCTTCCATGGGTTGCTGAGGTAATGCTAGTGTGCTATAACAGCAACAGTATAAAGGAAGAATTAAAAAACCCTGAAGTATATGTCTAAAGCCAAAACGTATTCCATTTTGGACAGAGTGATAGGGTATGGGTAATACCCCTGTCACTTTGTTGGTTTTATTGTTATTTTTGTCCATTTTAAGAGATTTCCCTTTACTTCCTGTCCTGTGGACACAACAGGAAGGAAGAACAAATCTCTCCAAAGTGAGGTAAATCTCCCCTTAGACAGTTGTCTCTAAAACAGTTGCCCCCAGAGGAAGATTTTTACATTCTCCCTCACGTGTATCTTCCTAACACAGACAGCAACAGCAAAGTTCTAATCCCAACACGCTTTTCCACACAAAAAAACCCTTTAGATTTACTTTATTTATGTACACACTCTATGCAAAATAGATAAACAATACAACTAAAGTTGGAGTTGGGCTTTAGGTACCAAAGTAGTTTAATCTTTTTTTTTTTTATTATGTAGGTGTGGCCCTCAGTGAACATAATGCAGCCCCTTGAAGACAAATTGGACATGGCTGTACTAGGTAATTTTTCTGTAATTGGGCATGCAATGTTTTCCTATTTAAAATATAAATAGCAAACATTTGCTAACTGCAATAGATTCAAACTGCAAAATGCTGTTACCAGCATGTGTATGCAGCTAGTAAATCATTAATTAACACTTTGCAATTTCTTTGCAAAAGAACACGCACATGAACACATTTATCAGAATAAAATAATCAAATGTATTTATAAAACACTTTACATTTAACAGCATGTGATTCTATTAATAACATTCTGCAGTTGGTTATAGCTATTTTAACAATCAGAGTTCTTACCTATTTTTGTTGCACTATAAATATTCTCGATTGGAAATACTCCTCCTAGACTATGTAGCAAAACCTTTGAAAGTGCTGGAATAAGCTGTGTTGTTGTCACCAAGACATTCACACTATTACTCCTGGGGAAGAAACAACAGCATTCAGATTAATTTAATCATGTCATAGCATCAATTTATTCTACAATGCCTTATGGAGAACAGTGAGCCAATTATATCACTCTCTGCACCTGAGGAATCTTGAATAGTCTCATGTCCATTTCACAGTCTTAAGGTGCCCATACACTGCATGATTCTCGTACGAGAATCGCGGGAAATCCCGCGATCGTACGATAATCGTGCAGTGTATGGAAGGCGTGCGACCGTTTCTACTGTATGGTCGCGCGTCTTCCGTCGAACCAGCATGCTAGAAAACCCGCCGGGAATCGTACGATTCTCGGCGAGTTAGTGGCCTGCTGGTTCGACAACTGCCGAACGGGCCGGTGTGCGCACGCGCACACTGCCCATTTGCAGTCATCGTAAGCTCGCCCCTCATTATAGTCATCGGAAGCCCGTCCCTCAGGGGGATGGGCTTGCGATGATTGCAAGTACGATCTGCCTGTCCAAGATGGGCAGATCGTAAGTTTTTTTAAGTACTTTACAACCCTCGCAAGACAAAAGTCTTGCAAGGGTTGTAAAGTGTATGGCCACCTTTACATACAAGGGCACAAGCTATAATTAATATATGTGGGATTTGATTAACCAACCAGTGAGTTCTATGATGTGGAAGGCAAATGGATCTCCATGAGATATCCCACACAAAAGCAGACAGAACATTCAGTTAAAGCCAGAAGCTGATATCAGTTTTCAGAGGTAAGTGTGCTTCTTGAAATACACCCACTCTTCTTTCCTAAACACCAATCAGCACAATCATAGCTGCACCAAACAATATTAAAGCTGTGCTACCAATATCATATACATGAAATCAGCAACATTTTGGTGTTTAAACATTTCAATGTTTCTGGTTACCACACTTAATGGCAGTTACACTAAACTCTGAAGTTAAATCCTAAAAATGCATTCAAGTACCTTAACTATTAACAAAAATGTATCTTATTTGTGTATCACTCAGCTGTAGATCCTCAAATCATCTCTGAATTGGTGCTGACACTGTCCTTACTTCTGGAGGGTGGCTACTTTTGTTTCCTCTGGTCCCTGTGTGAAGCCACCGCTTTAAGCTCACTCCCGTGATGGACTACAACCTCACATTTAGTTTACTAATTTGTATTGAGCTTGTAGTCCATCACAGCAGCAAGCTTGGAGCGGTGGTCACACACAGGAAGCCACCCTCCAGAAGGAAGGATGGTGTCCGCATGAATTCAGAGATGATTTGAGGATCTACAGCCAAGTGATAGACAAATAAGATACATTTTTTGTTAATAGTTAGAGAACTTGAATGCATTTTTAAAATGTAACTCCTGAGTTCAGTGTCACTTTAAAGTACTAATGTTACTAAAGTACTAATATTAAATTAGTACTACCTACCTTCCCCACCTAAAATACAAGTGATAATCCCCACTGTGTCTATAACCCATACCAGGGCTCAGTCAGTAGTATGAAACACACAGTGCAAAGTTTAGTAGTATATAATGCACAGTGCAAAGGTCGGTAGTATATAATGAACAGTGCAGAGATCAGTAGTATATAACGCTCACCGGACCTCACATGCTGCAGCACCCAGCAGAGTAAGGGAGTTCCTCCAGGTCTCCTCTGAACTGTGTCATAGGACACGTCAGAGCTGAGAAAAAGCCTAGGACTTTCCTGGGCTCTGCAATACCTATTGACATTCATTTTCAATGATATTTAAAGCCCAACTCAGGGCACAATAATTGTATTGCAGTTCAGTAAGTTGACTTTGCTGAAAAGCCATTTGTCGTAATTAGACATGCCTCCTGCTCCTTGCAAATTAGCATTATACATGCAGGTGGAAGTCCAGTTCCCAATGAACCTCCCTGCCCAATCTGGCTGTAACGCTGTGTAAAATCTACATAAAAACAGAATGCAATGACTTGCAAATCTCATAAACCCATATTTTATTCACAATAGAAAACATATCAAATGTTTAAACTGAGAAAATGGACCATTTAAAGAAAAAAATAAGGTAATTTTTACATTTTCATAACTGACATGATGAAAATATGGACCACTGAGCGTGGTTGTGAATATTCCTACCTAGGGACCTAGGGCCTGTGTCTTCATTGGAAAGTGACTTGGTTCATTTTGGGCTACCCAGAGGTGGCGCTGTGGAGGATTTCTGCCAGTGAGACCGA
>NW_017307082.1:0-10581 GCF_000935625.1 Nanorana parkeri
GGCCACCAGGCCCCGTAGGGCCCGGCCTAACTAAACTCCCAGGACAGTGCTATTCATTAAGCATGGTGTCATATGTTGGTGTCAACATATAGTGCTTGTCTGTTATGGCTATAAGTAGGGATGCACTGATACCAGTTTTTCGGTATCGAGTAGAAGTACCGATATTTTTTTTTTTTGGTATACCGAATGTTTCTAATACCGATACCGCCCGGCTTCCTGATTAGCCTGGAAGCTGATGCCATGCTCCCTCATCACCAGGTGACGAGGAAGCATGGAGCCAGCTTTTTGGCCCTGGAAGGCGTGTAATGACTTGCCGCCCAGCTTCCTGGCCAATTCCTGGTGACAAGGGAGCATGGAGTCGAGCGGTGTGTAATGACTCGCCGTCAGGCTTCCTGATACCGGAAGTTCCTGGATCGGGATAACCGATACTAGTATTGGTATCGGTGCATCCCTGATTTTAAGGGGTGTGTACAAACAAATTCCTCGCTTGCACTGGTATGCAAAGTATTTTCTCTGTAAGATAGATGTTGTAGATTTTTTGGGGGATTTACATTTTTGGAAGGTTTAATATTTCCAAATGATCACCAAATGACCTGTTGGGTCAAACTGAAATATCATTGAAAGTAAAGTTAAATGAAAATAAGTTCACATAATGGATCATGCAATGCTAATGAAGAGGGAAAGGAAAAAAAGAAAACCAAAGATGTGGAAAGCTGTTTTCTTATCATCTGTCAGTAGCATTTCTGCGTCCAGTTTCTCTAAATGGAGTAAGTTAAGGAGATCTGTGCGTAAGCCCTGAACCGTAGGGGGATTGGGGGCCAGCCACTCTCTCAGTATGCCTCTCCTGGCAGCCAGCAAGGCAATGCTGATCCAGTGTCTTTGGTGTCTAGTAAAGCCTACAGGGTCATCCCAGAAGTTGAACAGGATCAAGAGAACTTCCATTGGAACCTGGCGTCCCACTACCCCTGTAATAAAGTCCACTACCTTGGCCCAGAATGCCAGTATCACTGGGCATTCCCATAAGCAGTGGAAGAGAGAGGCCGCTTTTAGCTTGCATTTGGGGCAGTGGTCCAAATAATCTTTGGCCAAGCCCTGTTTGCACTTTATTTGGAAAGCATAGTATGCCCTATGCATAATTTTGTATTGCGTTTCTCTCCACTGCTCATTGACCATTGCTTTACAGGTAGTGCAGTAACCTCTTAACAGTTTTCCAACTATCTGGTCTGTGGGAATATCTTCCTGCCATTTTACCATGTTTGAGTCAGTCAGAGGATGGACATTCGCCTGTCTCAGGTGGGAATAGATATCTGATATAGACTTCTTTCCCTCCGAGAGAATCCTGTCCATAAGTGAGCTTGCGGAGGAAAGGGGAATTGCATAGCTAGATTTCTTCATATATGCAGTAACCTGAGCGAAGTGAAGATAATCCTGGTTGGCTATTTGATATTTAGCTCTGAGTTCTGGGAATGTGAGCAATTTTCCTGTGTCTCTAGATATAACTAGAAGCTGGGTTCCCTCTAATATGAAGATGTCGAGAGAAATATGGATTTAATTTCGCTATCTTGTGAGCCTCCCTCCATGCCACTACTGTATCCCTTATGAGAACATTTGTGCGAAGGGAAGCAGGTATATTGGAAAACGGGCTGTGGAGCAAGGAGGAGAGCCTCCAAGGGTGGGCCATCTCGGTCTCTAGTTGGAAGTTAGAATAATATGATGATGAGCCTATCCAGTCCGCTGAATGTCTGAGGAGACAGCTTAAATTATATAATCTGGTATAGGGAAAAGCCATACCCCCCTCGCCCCTCGGCAGGAATAATTTTCGTAAGGCGATCCTTTTCCCTTGCCAAATAAATGCAGAGAAAATTTTATTGAGGGATGTGACGTCCTTATGCTTCAGGAGCAGAGGTAGCGTTTGCATCGGGTAAAGTAGTCTGGCAAAGGATACCATTTTGATTAGGTATATTCTGCCAAAGAGCGAGAGGGGGAGGTCCCGCCATGCCACCAGCTCCCTTCTGATCTTGTCAAAGAGAGGGGGATAATTGAGAGTATACAATGAGGAAGGAGTGGTGCCTATGTGTAGGCCAAGGTATACAATGGACCCCTTGGCAATGTTGAATATAGGAGAGCGGCCTAACGTGAGCGACGCTCGAGATGTCAACGGTAGTATGTTTGATTTGGATGCGTTGATAGTTAGGCCCGAAAACTCTTGGTATGTTTGAAACGTGTCTTGAATAAATTGTGTGTCACTGGACGGGTCGTTGGAGAATAATATGATGTCATCGGCGAACAACATTATTTTAAGTCGCGTCTTTTGAAAGGGGATCCCGTGGAAGTCTGGAGCGCCCTGAAAGTATAATGACAACGGTTCCAGTGCCAGGTTGAACAGCAACGGAGACAGCGGACATCCCTGTCTGGTGCCCCTTAGTAGGGGAAAGCATTTAGAAATGTTCCCAGGTGTATAAATGCGGGCACATGGGGAGGCGTACATTGCTGCCAAAAAAGTAGTGAACCTGCCTGAGAACCCCATCTCATCCAGCACTCTGTATAACCAAGAGAATTGGATGCTATTGAAGGCCTTTTTGGCATCTATTGAAATGAGGGCTAAAGGTGTAGTCGGATGACCTTTAGCATGCTCAAGTACTGCTAGTAATTTTCGCACATTGGCTACCGCTGACCTACCTTTAATGAATCCTACTTGGGCTGGGGATACTAAGCGTGGTAATAGCCTCGCCAATCTATCCGCTATGATTTTTGACAACAACTTTGCGTCTGCGTTTATCAGTGATATTGGCCTATAAGAGCCTGGAAGAGTCGGGTCCCTGTCTTTTTTGGGCAGTAATCTAATATATGATTCCGAGCCTGTCTGTAGATATTCTCCTCCCTTCCACATGTTATTAAAAACCCTGAGCAATATAGGTGACACATCCTCCTGGAGCATTTTATCAAATTAGTTCGAGTACCCATCAGGGCCTGGAGATTTACCATTGGAGGAGGATTTCAGAGCCCTCTGAATTTCCTCTAAGGAAATGTCCTCATTGAGATGAGACAATTCTTCACTGTGGATTTTGGGCATCAGTATCGACTTCAAGAAGAGATCGCCTATGTCTTTGTGCACGTGTGTCGCCGAATACAATTGACTATAAAATTTTTCAAATATTTGGTTAATGTGTTTCGGGTCTGAGGTGGTATTTCCTCCTTCTGTCCGTATGGATTTTATGTGTAACACTGACGTGCGTTGTCTAACCATGTTTGCCAGCATCGACCATGTTTGCCAGCATTTTTCCAGAATTATTTCCAAATTTGTGGAATTTTAATTTAGTGTGCGTATGATAGTATAGGTTTTGTTGTGTGTTGCACCACTAAAAGTCCAGCTTTGCTTTGGTCCACACTTCCCTATGCTCTGCAGATCCAGTTAATGCATATTGTATCTGAGCTAAGCGAAGGGACGAACTAGCCTTAAGAAATTGGACTCTGGCTTTCCTTTTTCTGGCTGCAATGTACGCCATTATCTTCCCCCGCATTACCACCTTTGCTGTTTCCCAATATAAAGTAGGATTGTCTTTGTGGGCATGGTTAAAAGACTCGTACTCTCGCCAAGCCTCCTCCAGCATAGTTTTAAATGAAGCATCCGCATATAGATGAGAGGGGAAACGCCATATAAAAAAATCACCCCTTGGAGGGGATGATTGTAGCTGGATTAGGATTGGTGCGTGATCCGATATAGCTATAGGAAACAATGATGCGTCAGTGACGCGGGAGTCCACGGTCTCCATTGCCAGGAAGTAGTCCAGCCTGGCAAAGGAGGCGTGCACTGAAGAGTAATGGGTGTACTCACGTTCTAGCGGATTCCTAACTCTCCAGACATCCACGAGATTGGCATTGGTAGACAGGTCTTGCAAAGGAGTGTGAGGAGGGAGACCGGATCCCAAGTTGAGGCTTCCTTTGCCCATTCTATCCTCCTTCAGGACCATAACAGAGTTAAAGTCGCCCCCTATAAGTTTATTCGGGTTGAAGTATCCATGAGGTGATCTCCTGGAAGTAGGTGGCTGTCGGTGTATTCGGAAAATATACATTATATAGTGATAAAATTTTGTTATGTATCCTAATTTTAACTCTCAGTTTACGCCCTTCTTGGTCTGCGTCTACCAGTTCTATTTTGTAATGTAGAGATTTGTTGAACAGTATAGCTACCCCAGCTCTTCTTCCCACTGCTGGGGAACTGATAATTTCTCCCACCCACATTTTCTGTAATCTACCTATATCCTCCTGGGGTAAATGGGTTTCCTGCAGCAGTACTATATCTGCCTTCATCTTTTTGAGATGGCGACGGACCATCGTGCGTTTTGCTGGAGATCGCAAGCCATTGATATTCCAGGAGATCACTCTCATATTAGATAATTGCAGAAACGTCACCAGCACACCAAATCCTTATAGGATCAAAGTTCGTAGATTTTATTGCAAACTCATGTCAGTTACACAAGCGCTTTCGGGGCCACACAGGGTCCCTTCATCAGGCATAGCAATGATACTCTCATATTAGGTTGCGGACCAACTGGAAAGAAGCATAGGAAAACTTATACAAAATTAACATCATAGTGCTTGTCAAAATGAGCAAAAGATCATAATTACTAGGTAAAATGACTTTCGCCCCCCCTGGTAATGTTGGCTCGGAAGAACCATGTGCCATATAGACTGTATAGACAAGTATGTAATAAACACTCTTGTTAACCGATATCCTAGAGAAGCAGTGAGACATAAGTGCGAAGACTCTGACTGTGTGAGTTAGCGGTTGTCGGTCAACAGGACCACAACCCTGGGATGCAGAAAAACTAAACATAGCAAAACAAGCAACACAACAACAACGACAAAAAAAGTTAAACATTAAAACAATAGTACACATTTCGTGACTTCACTTTTTTCTCTCTATAGCCCTACAGAGTGAGCCAGTGTGCTTCCGCTAAGCTGTGGGCATGAACCCAGGGATTTCTTGTTGTAGATCGAAAAATTACCCCTGGTTTCATTCCTGGCGAGGATATATGCAATATCAGATGTCTAATGTTTATAACATAACTATATTTGTCTTGGATTAACATCTGTATCATCTAGAGAACAACGATTAGTATGTCCCCTTGCAGTTAACACAGACAGTCACTGGATGATGAAGATGTAATTACCTAACACATGGAATAAGGCAGTTCGTTGCTGTCGAATATGGGAAATGGGGGCGAAGAGGCTATGGACCGAACAGTTCCGAAGTAACTGTCAGGCCTAGCCCCCCGGAGGGGCAAAAACAGGGTGCTGTTGGTCGAGCTACCTCCTTCATCCACATGCTCCCTCCATTCTAGGTATATCCGACGTACCTTCGGTATGAATATAGTAGAGTGTGACCGTCCCGGTTCAGGGTGAGTCGGTGGGCGTCATTGGCAATCGCACTGCAGATTTCCTTGCCGGGGTGGTGGTGCGTTGGGGAAGAGGAGAGCGTCCGTGCGACTTGGATACATCAGGGGATCCCATCTTCTCCACGTATGAGGTTGCTGCCTCGGGGTCCTGGAATGCAAGGGGAGATCCGTCCTCCGATTGAAAGCGAAGAGTAGCCGGGTAAGCCAGAGTGAATCTGATCCTTTTTTTATATAGAATAGAACAGACTCTACTGAACTCTTTGCGTTTCCTGGTGACCTCCGCCGAGTAGTCTGCAAAGATGAGCAGACGATGTCCATCCAGATGAAGATCTTTCTTGGCGCGAAAGGCTTGCATGACCGCCAAGTGATCCGTATAATCCAGGTATCGGGTGATTATTGGGCGCGGGCCCTTCCTCTCAGGGTTAGGAGGCCCCACTCGATGCGCACGTTCCACCTTGCACACCGGGTCAAGGCCCAGTAGATCCGGTATATTGTGAGCGCAAATGGATGCCAGCATCGACGGTCGGTAGGACTCCGGTAACCCTACGATCCTTATGTTGTTCCTACGAGAGCGATTCTCGAGGTCGTCCACCTTGTCTAATAGAAATTGCACTTGTTTAGTGTTGGATTTCAGGTGGGAGGTCGAGGAATCAGCTCCCTCCTCCAGGGCTGCTATCCGGGATTCCGCTTCGGTAATCCTTTGGGCCTGGTGTAGCAGATCCTGTCGCAGGGATTGTATGCCCTTGCCCACCTTGTTGACGGCGTCTTGTATGGTAGGACGAAGCAACTTGGCTACTAACGCAGCTATCAGGCTATGATCGGATAAAGCCGATACATCTTCCTCCGACGAGGCGCTGATATCCCTCATGTCTGGAGTGGCGCCCATCTTGGGCTGCGTCTGTGGTCGCTTGCCCCGGATAGGAGTGCCTTTGCGGCGTATACCCGGTCTGCGTTTGGCGAGAAACTTGTCCATACTCCTGAGAGTTCAGTCGCTATGTCGGGAAGCAGAACGGTTCGTTTGCGATGTTGGGGTAAGATTTTGTATTGGGTTTAGCCCTGGCTGTGCGTGAGCTCCTCACTCTGCGACCGCTACATCATTGGAACCAGAAGTCTGTATAATGATTTTACTTTAGAAGTATTTCCAGTAATAACTCGCAAGTTAAGAAATTGATCAATAACGACTCTGGAAGATGACTACTCAATCGTCTCTAATGTTGAGACCAAACCATGGGTTACTAGAGAGAACTAGATAGTTTACTGTAGATGAGTATGAAACACATAGCTTGCTATTCAGTTTCAATTGCCAATATATACAATAACATTCCTCCTAGACCCAGTCTATGCACAGTATGGCCACTTGCAGACTTGAGAATCCAATAAGACACAGAAGTTGAATTTGATAGTTTTATGTCAAATATTTGCAATACAAAGGGAAGGGAATGATCAAAACGGGAACAGACAAAATCTGGTGCAGCTGTGCATGCCAACCAATCAGCTTCTCTCTTTCATTTTCAAATCGTAATAGAACAAACTGAAGAGAGAATATTATTGGTTGCCATGCACAGCTGCTCCATATTTTGTGTGCTCCAGTTTTGATAAATCCTCCCCATACTGTTTAAGGAAGTGTAAGAAGACAGTTCCTTTCCTGAGCCCTGTCTCTGCTTTAGTAAATCTAAACTGAGCAGTAGAATAAGAGGCAGGAAGTGTCTAGCTAAGGACTGTACCACCTAGAATCAAAAAGGAGGAATAACAGAGGAACACACCAAGAGCACAAAAATAAAAAGTCTGCTTTGGCAGCACATTTGCAGTACATTAGGGTGCATTAGGAAATCTCTGTGTTTGCGACGCATATTATTTAGTAAAATGAAATTTAAAAACATCACAGATGGAACATTGTGGTTTCATATACTTAGAGCTCTTTTCAAGGAAAGACAGACCAATTTGTGTCCATCTTTAGTTTTGTTAAAAACAAAATCTACAATTTTGTAGACATATTTTTTTTCCAAATATACTTTTTGAAATTTTACATGTGACAGTGGCAGGATGTTACCGGTTTTGTCTGTAGTTAGAAAATTCTATTTCGGTTGCTTTATTGAATGCATACTATTCAGAAGTTTGAAACTTGAGTGTCAGTCTAAAAGGCATTACAGTTCTGGAAGCTGAGAAACCGCACAGAAGTATGACAATGCCGGTTTTCAAAGGTTTTTTTAGCTCTTCTTCTTGAAAGGCTATTTTAGCATAGTTCTTGAAGAAAAGTACCAAGTCCCTCAGTCTTGCCATATAATTTCACACTCTACTTATTCTTATAAAAATGCACGTGGCTTCTGAGTACAGAGCTCAGCAAGAAGTATATGTCAGGGTCACATAGTTGTGTGTGTGTGTGTGTTTGTGATATATTCAGTCCTGAAATTTCATTTAATCGGTTTAACAAAATATATCTCATCAGTCTGTCTTTTGCCTTTAGTATGATCAATTCCTCAAAGCTTTATGCTGTATATACTATTTCTTGTTCGTACATCACAGAACACATGGATTTAATTCTTCAAAGGATGAGTTATGTGGCTTCCTTCAGGTGATTGGATACCGGCAAATCAATAAAAGCTGTAGGGCAGCCCTGTATAAAGCCTCACACTCTTAGCCTGCCAATTTTTTTGTAGTATCCTTAGGTGATTTTCTGAGAGAAGTACATCCTCTTCTGCTATTTCTACTGAAGATTCTTCCAACAAGTTTTCCTTAATGCTGCTCAAAGCCACTGTAGCACCTAACAGCAGCAGTCTGGATTATTATTTAGTTTGGCAGTGCCTTGGCAGACTGTACCCAAACCCCACTGTTAGGAAAATGCAGGGCTGGCTCGTAATATGCTTAGGGCACCAGATTTTGCATTAGGCACTCTCATTGGCCTATTGCCAAGCATGTGTAGTTGCTATAGGGTGCTTTATAGGTCCAGGGCCTTAGTCCACTGAAAACCCCCTTTAGGGGGTATGCTTATGCAAACACTGGATGGGGCATGTTCCCTTTAAGTGATCTGCACTGTGACACTGCTATTCTCGGGGTGGTAGGTAAGGGTTGTCCCTAACCAGGTTCCCAGTTCACCACTCAATTTGCCCTGTGAGTTTTAAGTTTGGGGTTCCAGTGGCAATTGGGGTTCACAGCACCTGTGTAGTCTCCCACTTTACTGGAACTGTGCTGGCCATGCAGGCTGCCCCGGCTGTTGCGACTCTGCACTGGGTTACTGCTGCTCTCTTTGGTATTAACTCACCAGACAGTGTCCTCCTTATTTTGAGTATTGGGGTCTCTCCCCCTTTGGCAGTGGCAGATCATAGACATGGGGAGGTGTAGGCATCAGGCATTTGGATCTCATAGGCTAACAAAAGTTCTTAGGAGGGTTTTGTCCCTTCTGGGGATGCTGTTTTTGCTAGCCCTACGTGGTGCTTTTTCTCCACTTCACTCCCCTCCTCAGGAACATTCTCAGTTCCCTCCAGGGCACCTTCTTCTACCCTATCTGGGAAGAAATATATGGCAGAATTCATGAAGAAAATATTTGCACTCTTGGAGTCTTCTGGCTACTTCGAAATCTCCCTCTGACCTTCCTTTGTCCTTCACTGAGGAATAAGATGATAAAGGAGAGGAGGCTGCTTCCATTTCTGTGGATTCAGCCGAGGAAGACAACCTGTCTCCTGAAATCTCTTCAAAGCTCAAGAACGCTAGCTCTATAATTGTGGACGCAGTGCATGACTGTTTACAGTAAGTGGCGTCTACGTTGACCTTGGCAAAGGTCACTAGTCTGTTCCCTAAAACTGCCCAAACCCGTCCTGTACACATGCTTTTACAGCCGGTGTTGTCTGGTGACTGGGATCACCCTTAAAACTGTTTACTCCTCTTAAACGCTTTACTCAGCAGCATTTTATATGGCCTTGCACTACTGCACGGCCTGGTCATTACCCTCAGTCAAATCTCCAGGATGGGTCTCCTATCGTCCATGAACGACAAATTCTGTGTCTGAAATGCTTGTCTGCAATCAAGAAAGCAACAGGGCAAGAGCACCTTATTACCACTGAAGTCTAAGCAAAATCCTCACATGAGGAATTGAAGCTATTTTAAATTTTTGAGTGAAATAATTTTTATTATTATTATTATTATTATTATTATTATTATTATTATTATTATTATACAGGATTTATATAGCGCCAACAGTTTGCACAGTGCTTTACAATATAAGGAAGACATTACAATCACAATACGATTCAAGACAAGATGGTAAGGAGGGCCCTGCCCCTGAGGGCTCACAATTTAAAGGGTGGGGGAAGTGATACATGAGGAGGTAGCTGTGTGGGGATGAATTGTTTGAGAATGTGATAGCTCAGTGGTCAGGTTGACATGGCATAGGCTTCTTTGAAGAGATGAGTCATAAGGGATCGCCTAAAGGCAGTCAGAGTGGGAGATAGATGGACAGGTTGGGGTAGAGAGTGCCATAGGATGGGAGAGGCTCTAGTGAAGTCCTGGAGGCGAGCATGGGAGGAGTTGATGAGGGAGCTGGAAAGCAGAAGGTCGTTTGAAGAGCGGAGGGGACGGTTAGGGTGATACTTTGAGACAAGGTCTGAGATATTGCAGGGGGCAGATATAATAAATATTTGATTAGGGTTTGAACCAGAGTTATGGCTTTTGCCTACATTTTGCCAATATTAGCTGTAAGGTGTGCCTGTTTATCATAATAATATAATCTTGTGCAGATGGTAGCAATTAGGTGTCTTTTAGATTGACTAATTTTGGAAATCCCCCTTCAGACTGGAGCGTTTCTCCTTCTTGCAAATGTTTCTTGTAAACCACGTGACTCCCCCCCCCATCCCCCAACAATGCCAATGACAGTGCTTGATATACTTAATAACTGATCAGTAAGATGCATTTGTACAAATGCAAAGTTAGTGTTGTCCTTGAACATGGATGCAAATTTAGTGTTGTTACTTATTTTTACTTAATACCAAGTTAAAGTTAGTGTTGTCACTAAACACCAATGCAAAGCAAGTACACATTTCACATTACAGAGTTAAACTTTTTGATTTGTAATTTTATTTATTATTATATCCACAGCTCACGGATTACACTTCCATACCATGAGTTATAAATCAGGAAATTATTTCACTGGTCCCCAGGGACCTCACTTTTTTTTTTTTTTATGGTTTCT